>NW_008331895.1:207457-207721 GCF_000622305.1 Nannospalax galili | reverse complement strand
TCCCGTTTATCCCTATACCTTACTCATTCCCTGTCAACCACTCCATGTTTGTATGTACAGGTCATCTTAAGTCTCCTTCTTTTGAGAGCCATTCTGTATTTTCCTGTGGGGGAAACTTACTCATCTAAGGAAAGGTATAGGAAGGGTACCCTGGCTAGGAGAATTTCCTCTTTCCAAAATTGTTCTCTACTTAGATTCCTTATTCCAAACAAGGTTTTTTATGGGGACAGTAGAGATTTAACTTGTTTGTCTTATTTTGTAAGT
>NW_008331895.1:205061-207029 GCF_000622305.1 Nannospalax galili | reverse complement strand
TCCTAATAAAACAAATTTAATTTTAGTCTTTCTATTTATGATTCAATGAGATGAGATTTCCCTCCTATACCACAGAATTAAGTATATAAGGATGAGGGGAGGCAACTGTAAGAACTGACCTGCTGCCTAAACTTTCCTTTTGAGGATAAGTTAATATGCAGGCACAGGTCAATATATATTGCCTGTGTCTAACACAGATCAACTCACAGGAACCCAGAGCTGGACTATCATTTGATTTCTTTTCCTATATCCAAGGTCTATTATGTTTTCTTAGTCAGTGTCCTAATTTTATTCTGTGGCTGTGATAAAACATTCTTGCCAAAAACAAATTAGGGGAGGAAAGGATTTATTTGCCTTGACTTCCATGACCAAATCCATCATTGAGGGAAGTCAGGGCAGGAACGCAAGCAAGACCTGAAGCAGCAGCCATGGGGGAACGCTGCTGGCTTACTCCCCGGTTCACTTAGCTCATTTTCTTACAAAGCTGGCCAGCTTACATAGGGATGGTGATGCCGACAATGGGCTGGGTTCTCCATATTCATCAAGAAAGTCTCAGACAGGATGACAGGCCAATCTGATCTGGGAAGTTCTTTGAGGTTTCCTCTTCTCAGTTACCACTTGGTTGTATCAAGATGACAATAAAAATTAGCAAAGACAATCATCCTTCTCTATACAGACTTTGAATAAAAAGAAGCAGGATACTTGAAACATCACTCTAGCGTTAAGGTTCAGATAGCCCTGCCCCGTCACGAACAGGGTCTCAAGGACTTCTCATGCTTCTGCGAAAAGAGAACCAAGCTGATAAGCATCTTGTTCTGTGAAGCCAAGAGAAGCAGACTTTTCTAAAAAGTCTCTAAAGAGGACAGGTTTTAACATTCCCACTCTCCCACTTCCCCCCACCGAACTTAAAAAAAAATACATCTTCCCATGTTCTGCAGGAAGCAGAAGCCTCTCCCTTAAAAAACCCCAGCTCACGACCCAGGGCAGACATTTTCCCTGCCCGGAAGGGACTCTGTTCCAGGTGTTCCTTTGCTAATAAACTCTGCTTTCTCCTGATCAACTCTATTAATCATATAGCTACTTTTTATCTATCACATGGTGCCAAAACCCAGTTCTTACTTCAAGGGGTGTGCCTGGACTTCTCCAATGCCACTAACTTGGCTTTTAGGTACACTACTTTTCTCTCTCCTCCTCTCCCCAGCCCTCTGCTTTGCTCTCACCTCTTTCTGGCTCTCCTCACTAGGGAACACTCTGCCTTGCCTACTTCTTTTGATCTCCTTTCCCATTCATTTTTGCCACTCCCGGACAGCACTGTGGTCTCTGTGATGGACCTGCTTCATCCATTCCCTATCTCCGGTCCCCCACCGGCCGCTCACCACCAGCATCTCCGCCCTGCCCCTGCCTCCTTTGCCTTGGGCCTGCAAGGTCTGCTGTCTTCCATCCTTTTTCCTGTCTTTGTCCTCTTCCACTGCCTTTCTTCCTCACTTCACTCGGGATGATTTCTGATACCGTTCAATCCAACACATACTAAACACATACTAAAGCTTTCTATACCCTGCTGTGTGCCTGCCTGCCAGCCCACCATGTGTCTGACCTCCCATGCAGTCTCTAAACCTGCATGACCCCAAGGATTTTTTTCCCTTCCCAATTCACCCCCTCCAGGCAGCTGCCAAGATTGCCAGCTTGCCTGCCCTGGGGAATTTTTTTCTTTAACATTCTAATGAAATAAGTTTCCATCTGGGCCTACTCTTAAATTCTCTTATAAATCTGGCTAATAACCCTTAGGGGACCATTTCTCCCAGTTTTGACCTAACTATCCTAAAGGGGCTAGGCAACTTTTCTGGATCATTTAAAAAATTTCAGGCAGCTTGCCCCATGCACAAACAAAAAACGTTTTAAAAATGTTTTAAAAGACTTTTTTCTCCTAAAATTTTTCTCAGGCAAAGGGGCTCAAAATTTTTACCTTAA
>NW_008331895.1:193676-203852 GCF_000622305.1 Nannospalax galili | reverse complement strand
CTATGTAGTTGAGAACCACTAAGGTGTAAATTAATTTCAACAGAGGCTATTACTGACTATAATAAAACTAGCTAATGGAACTGTTTTCAGTACCATTTACATTTTATTTATTCTTAACCTAATCTGTTAGTATTTCCTTTTGTCCTTCCTGTCTCCTCTGTCTTATGTTCTTAGATTGACAAGGTTTTATTAACTTCCTTCAGTTATTTAGCTCTTAAAAAGGAAAAGATGCTACCTTAAATCTATATGGAAACTTAACTCTTTCTTTAGGCCACTAATTACCTATACAAAAAACATCTAAGTTGGTTGGGTAAAATCCCATTTGTTAAATACCATTTTTGTTATTTCTCCTTGTCTGCTGGGTTTGGGTTCCGTTTGTTGTTGCTTTTCAAGTGTCTTGTTTACTTCAAAGTTGTTTGGGTTTAAAAATGATAAACCACATTCTCAACAAAGACTATATAATTAAATATGTATACACAGTCAGCATAAATTTATGCCTATTAAAATTAATTTACTTGGTATCCCATCAATTCTTTACTAAAATCTCATGCGAACTAAAAATGTTAAATTAACACCAAAATATTTTTTCAGCCAAAATATTCTCTCTCTAATCTACAACATGGTTCCTGGTACTAAAGTATGTAAATTAATTTTAAGTACCTCTCTCCCTATCTCTCTCTCCCTATCTCTGTCTCTCTGTCTCTCTCTCTCCCTCCCTCCCTCCCTCTCTCTCACCACTGCCCTTCTGGGGCTCTACTAAACCTCTACTAAACCACTGCCCTTCTAGGGCTCATCTTCCCTCAGCCTCTACTAAACCTCGGTATCAACTTGTTCCACAAACTCCCCTCCCTTCTGGCTCATTGCGTTTTTTCCGCTTTTCCCCCATCCCATTCCTTGTAATCTGTCTCCATCTACTGGCTGGTCATGCCACGCTCTCATTGCAGGGTTTTCCACTCCTCTCGCCTCTGCCCTTTCCTTTTCTGGATATAGGATGCTCTTTCCAGAGATAAGAACACACACTACTTCCTGTCCAGGACAGGATCTCACCTTTCCTCTCCCAGATGATCTAATTGTGGGATGCCACCTTCTGGGACTTGGAAATGACTCAAAAATAATAACTCAAACTTGAGCAACAAAAAAAGGATGCTTTGTTTTGATGCCTGGTTCTCCTCACTCTCGTTTTGTGTGACCGATGCCAAACCCCTTTTCCTCCTACTCCCTCCCTGTCTCTCTCTCTTTCTCATCTGCTGCGCTTTCCTACCTGGACTCATGATCCTGCCTCCACTCCCTATGGAGAGAGGATATTTTTTGTCTCCCATCTGCTCAGTCTGTCTCTACCTCCTACCCACTTGCTCAGTTCTTTCTCTAGCTCCTCTTCACTCTATACTTAATCTTGTCACTATGGGAACCACCCACTCAAAGTCTCGGGGTCTCACACCTCTTGCTTGTCTTCTTAAATCCTTAAAACAACTAGGAGTTTGGGATACAATCAGGCCAAAGCACCTGAAGTTCCTGTGCACCACTGCCTGGCCTCAGTACGAGTCAGATAATAACCGTTTTTGGCCAGACACTAGAACCTTAAACTTCAGTGTTTTGAGAGATTTAGAAATTTTCTGCCATCGTAAAGGCAAATGGTCCAAATTACCATACATCCAAGCTTCCTTTGATCTCCGTGCTAATCCCTCCCTCTGGGTCACATGTTCTTCCCATCAGGTTCTTCTGACTAAGACAGTTTCATGGGATCCCAACCCACCAGGGGCCTCTGTCCCCCCTCCTCCCTACACCTCCAGCTCGGCTTTTGATACTAGCATAGCAAATGAACTGCCTCTGATTAGGACCCATCACCAACCTCCTCCTGCTCCCCAGCCTGAGGCACAGCCAAGTCCTCCCCATGCTCTCCCCTTGCTGTACTCTCCCTGCCTCCCATTCCAGGGACCAACCCAGCTCTGCTCCTTCCTCCAATTTGAACTCACTCTCCATGCCATGACCTTCCCCCTCTCCAGTGCTGCTATAAGTTCATCACCCACTCTCCTTCCACTAAATCTCCTAGACTTGAGGAAATCCAAAACCTTAAACACATCCTTGCCAAATATTCCTTAGTCTCTCCTATTCTGGCTTCTAGCTCAAATAACCCAATTATCCCTCCTGTATCTAACTTCTACTTTGATTCCAGACCCTGCCTCTGATACCCCTGCCCCTGCGTCCTCTCATAGACAGGATACCCCTCCCATCTCTCCCACTCCAACAGTTATAAAGTCTAAACAGGGTTATAGCACAGTTTTCCTTAATTGATTATGCTGGAGGTTGTAAACGTCAATTTGATAATGTTTAACTATGTACCAGTTGCTTTTTTCCACCTAAAGCAAAGTTTTGGTAGACCATTCTCTAAACTAAATAAGGTAAAAGATTTACCTAGAAACTTATAAAACACAATATCTACACCAGTAATATTAACTTATTATATTATCTTATGTATATAATTTAGATTCCATGTTCTCTTAATAAGATAATGCCACACACTACTTTCTTCTGAATCAAACAACTACCATCTTCATTGCTTCAGCTGTGTCCACTAACAAAAAAATCATCACAATTGGACTTGTTGACTTCAGGATCTAATTAAAAGTGGAGGGGTAAACAGGTTCACTGGAACCTCACCTGAGTATCCAGCTGCTCTTCCCAGCCAACTGTATGTAACTTGACCCTAACCACATGGTCTCCTGGACTTGGGGAAGACTAAAATATATTATCTGGAAAAGGATAGGAAGAGAAGGATTGATCCACGCTAGGTTAAGGCTTTCCAATGTAAATACACTCAGGTTTCTCATATACCTCAGCAACCCCTCAGTCATCTATGTAAGTATGCTCAGTAAATTCACTTGTACCCCAGAAAAATGAATGTAATTAAACATTGGTTTGATACTGCAACCTAAAAAGGGGAAAAACATTGCTTAATATCCACAGGAAAAAAATTCTCACAACAATGAAAAATTTGTATGTTAATGGTATTGTGTCTCATGGTTATTAAAAAAAGAAAATGGAAAATTGGAGGATGTTGGAAGGATATGAGAATGGAGATATTTTTAAAGGATTTTTGTATGAAAATTATGATGGCTGGACATTTCCAGAATTGACAGAGAAATGAGAAAGCTGGGCAGGTGATGAAGGTCTGTGTAGGGTTGTTACAATATAACAAGGATGAGACAAGGATAATGTGTAGACAATTTTGAAATTTCTAAGGTCACAGCTTAGTCAACTAGCCTAAGGATGTCTACTCAAGCGTTATTTAAGGATGTTGCCCAAGCTCTATCTACATAGCACATGGTAATTAAAATCACCAGACTGGTGTAACTAACCTTGTTGGATGTTTAATAGCCAGACTCTAAGGCCTATATTAATCTGCTCAGCGGGACGTAAAGGGAAAAATTTTTGTTCCTGACCCACCAAGGTCAAACAAGTTCCAGGGGCTATGGCACATCTCTCAAAATGCCCTGTAACTTTGGTGAGTCACCTGTCTCCTTGTTCAGGGAGGCCATAGAGACCTGAGAAGATGGAATTGAACAAGTGTCCAGTCTGCAAAGACGAGGGTCAACACAGAGGAAACATTTCTTCCATGCTTCCAAGTGAAGCCCTAGTCAAGCAAGACCTCTTGACTTACCTTCACATACATGGAACTGGTAAAATAAAAACCTGAGGAGCCAGGTGCTCCCCCAAAGCCCATGTGACCCCTGAGTTCCAAATCCTCATACAACCTTAAGAGTAAAAATAAATTGGATTATTTGGGCCAACAGTATGGTCTCAAACACCCAAAAGGAAAATATAACCAAAATTAAAGTCATCAGTATATTTTAAGGGTTCAAGGGGTTACACAGCCCAGACATTAGACCTAAGTTCTTATGTTCTTTAGACAGTTATCTCTCATTGATGATTTTATTCCTAATAGGACTACATTACTCAGATGTAAGACTTCAAATTTTGGTCTACAATACTGTAGTGCCCACTTACAGCTACGAGAGGCAACCAGCTATTGTTTTAGCCTAAAAAAATTAAACGATGGCTAAATTTGTTTTGTCTCCCTATCTCGAAGCCATGGAGCAGTAACTGACACTGATTTTAGCCACTCCAGAAGTTATCAAAATGCCTGAAAACAAATCCTGAGTCCATAACTCTCAAGTTCAGCCCTGGCAGAAGAAGAAAAAATGAAAAATGAGCTATTACCTTGGTGCTAACCATTGCTCCTTGCCTCTTCAGATATTTTCAGGACCAAAATCCAAAAACTAACTCTTACTTTCATCCTAATTTTAATCAGTTGTTACTTTCCTTCCCTCCACATGTATGCAAGCACCTGTCAATCATCGAGGACCCTGTTGAGATGTATGAAGAGAGAATCCCCACTGTCTGACTGACCCATAATCCTGCCCCTCTGCAAGTCGACCCTGTCCATCAGGAAGTAGCAAGATGACAATGGCGCCCCCTATTCTATAACAAAAAAGGCTGGAATTTTAAGGTTTAGATAGCCCCACCCCCTCACCAACAGGGTCTCAAGGACTTCTCATGCTCCTGAGAAAAGGGAACCAAGCTGATAAGAACCTTGTTCTTTGAAGTCAAGAGAAGCAGCCTTTTTTCCACTGTTTGGCCAACACAGCAGGCTTCCCCTTTGATGTCTAAAGAGCACAGGTTTTAATAGTCCCACTCTCCCACTTCCCCCCACCCAACTTAAAAAATATATACATCTTCCCACCTTCTGCAGAAAGCAGAAGCCTCCCCCTTAAAAGACCCCAGCTCATGAGCCAGGGAAGACATTTTCCCTGCCCAGAAGGGAATTTGTTCCATGTGTTCTTTTGCTAATTAACCCTGCTTTCTCCTGATCAACCCTATTCGTCATACAGCTACTTTTTATATATCATCTAGTATCTTACAGAAATGCTCTAGTTCACCATATGACTTCACCTGGTACGTGTGGGTACTTCTTCAGGATCAGGAGTGCGTACCTCAGTGTTGTGCTTGTTGTCTCTGTCACAGCAACAAACAGATCAACCACAGTTACTGCCAAATTTTCAAGGGTAAATTCCAACTGTTAATTGCATTTTTCATAAGATAATTTAATTCAATTATCTGATAAATTACTGGACATATTTGATCACAATTACAAAATAATTGCACAGGTGTGATACATATATCCAATGATGTATTATTAGTTAGCTCTTAACAATGAAATTAATAAATTTTCAGGGAAGTGGACAGAACTGTAAACAATCATCCAGAGTGAGGTAACCCAGACACAGAAAGACAAATGTCACATGTTTCCTCTAATAGCTGGATGCTAGCTTTTAACAATTAAGTATGCATGCTTCAATTTGAAAATTTAGAGAAGTCAAGAAACTAACAAATGACCATGGGTGGGTAGGTGGGTATGGAGTCTTCCTTGGAGGGGTGGTAGAATGCAGTGATATGAAAGGAGAAAGGGGAACATTAGGCAAGAAAGAGTTAAATAGGGTGGGAAATGGCAGAGGACAGAGTACAGGAGGGATAAGTAAGAGTAAAGGCCCTTCAAGAAGTAAATATGGAAACCTATTACTACAAAACTTCTTCAAGTATACATATATATACAATAAAAAGATATTAAGATTTATCCTATAATAGGTGGATATTGCTCTTTCTAGACATCATAGGATAAAGGGAAAAAAACCCAATGCCAAAAATGGATTCCCTTTCTAGAAGCTGTTGATCAGCAGTCCCATAGACCCTCAAACAACACTGGCCACTTCCTCTGCTCACAGATACCCACCAGAATTATATGGTTAAGATCTATTGCTGACAATGCTACATACATGAGCTATACATGAGAAATCAAGCTGGTGCCTACTTCAGAACCTCATCTCCCCTGGCCAGTGTTTTCAATATTGGTGTGCAAGATTTTGAAAAAAAATAATCATCATCCTTACCCAACTATGAACCCTGTGAGCTACAATAACAATTAGTTTGGCAAGATTTGACCACTGGTGAAATAGTGGTACAAATATTTTGAGTAACCTACCACTCTTTAATTGGATTTAAAAAGAGCCTATATCTGACATTGATAACAGACTTAGGAACCTGAGGATTAACAGGTCATAGGACAAAGGGGAGAACCTAATGCTAGTTTTCTACCAAATAGTTATCATATTAAATTTACTCTTAATAATTTTTTTATATTATACCCATAGATTAATGCATCTCTCAACTGTCACCAGAAGTTTCATTATGTAACAGGTGGTGATAAACAAAGAAACTCACAACTGGCCATGTTATGTCTATTGGCTACGTTATGTATATTATAGAGTATATTTATTATGTCTCTAGGTGATGTCTAGTGTGTCTACTATTGTTTAATCAACACTATTAAAATGACTAACCTCAATATTAGTACCTGAGAGACAGACATTTATTTGCCTTTGTAATATCAACTTTATGTAGTTTTCTAAGCTTGAGTTACATTTTTTATTTCTTTAATTATCTAAAATTACTCTAAAGCTGTACACTCATAAAGCAATAATTATATTTGTATCTGTTACAAGCCTTTATGAAATTAATCTAGAAATCCCAACCCAGCCTAAGAAAATTTTGTAACTAATGTCTGCTAGTGGGAAAGACAGTGTCTCACAAGGATGGATCTGTTGGTGGGCCCAGTGGATATACCTGTACTGAAGGACATTTTGGGGCACACATAAGACCCTATAGGCCATGTTATAAACATATGACAGTGCATTAAATTGTAGTGGGGACACTTGGGAGAAGGTGTTGAGGGGGTAGTTGATCTAAATGCCATCAAACTATATTGCATGAAAATCATATAATTCTATAAAAATAAAATAAAATGCTGAGATAAATGAAATTAAAATTAGTAGAGGAAATTCCCTTGTCTTGGCAGGAACTATATCAATGAAGAATTCTGTTTCTGTACACACTATCCTCATATCCAATAGGAGTAATTAACACATTTTAAGATTGAGGCAAAGGGAAGTTCTCCCTGAATAGATATGCCATAAAAGAAATGTTAGAGGGATTCTGTGGTTAAGGTTACTGGATAATAAATCAATGCCTCATTAAAAACTGAAAATCTTTATTAAGTAAAAGTATAAGTAAACAAAAACATTAATATTGCATATTTATACATAATCCTCTATTATGTTCTAAATGAAATGATTGTACAACAAAATACATGAGTTTATACTGACACTTTATGTGCCTTCCTTTTATTAAGTAATAATCAATAAAGTCCCAAAGATTTGCAGCATCCAATGATTCTTGGTGTTCTTTTATTTTCTCTAAAACATAACATTTAACATAATCAACATTTTTAAACACTGTGTTATGAGGTCCTGGACAATAATCAAGTATAACAGGAAAATTATTGCAGACCTACAAGCAAAAAAACCAAGAATTTATTAAATGGGTAATGAATTTATTAAATGAAGAAATCCATGTATACCACACAACAAACCTGCACTGGATTTATAACTTCAGATATGAAGGAGGAGGAGGTATTTTCTTTTGCATGTGTAGTAATTTTTTATGCTCGTTGAGTGATTTGAGGGAGAATTTCCTGCTCAGAGTCCCTCTAAAAAAAAGACGATACTCATTTTCCAAACTCATACATGATTTTTAGAGTATGATGCATATTTATGTCAATTCATTAATTGTTTGTATTAATTCTTCCCAACAAGTTTGAAATATCATGTGATGTAAATACTGTCATTCACATTTCTTATACAAGAGCAGGCTTAAGATAGCTTGGTAAGCTGAAGATTTTTATTCCTATCCATCAGTTTCTGATCTCAAATGAAAATTTGAAAATGGAAGGACCCAAAGATGCCTTGAAACCAACTGCACATCTCAGCCAGTAATAACTTCTCCATGATGACACAGTTCACTATTGAGACACTGTAGGAGATGCCAAATCAACACAGGAAATGATTGTTATGGTGCACACACTGTAAACCATTCTTCTTGTCATTTCTGCCCTGCTAACTTGTCCACCAAAATTGAGCATCAAACACCTGAAACTACTCAGTGATTCCCTGCAGCTTTCATTGTCCCAAATATTCTCCATCCTTTAGGAGAATGTTTTCTTTCTTTGTTTCTAATTTTTTTTTATTGAAGTTTCTTGTATATCATACAGAACATCTCAAACAATCTAAATCATCTTTATATCCCTGTATGCACTGGCACACTCCTATAGGCCTCCTGCTGGAGCCCATATACTCTGACATCCCTTTTATGGCCCACTGTGTCAAGTCAGTGTCCTCAGACATACACAAATCGTAGAGGACAAGATTCTTCTGAATGCTGATCCTTGAACAGGATTCTTATATTGAACTTTACCCACCCAAGAAAGTTTTCTTTCTAAGCAAAGATATTTCTGTGAAGTAAAAATGAAGACATGCTTAAGTGTTGACAAGACAAGAACTTGTGGATAATAGAATAATGTCCTACAAGAGACTGGCCATCCATCTAGAAGTGAATAAATTACATTATGCAAGCATCTCTATGGAAGTCAACGGAAGTTAATGGGGAAAACAATGGATTGGAGGCTAACAGGCTTGAGCCAACTTGGTATTTCCCCTTCTTTTTTTGTATAAAAAAGAGAGTAGACCTCTCTTCCAAATGGTTTTGGAAGACTTCATAATCTAGTCAGGACTGTGGTGCCCAGTAACCTCTCATTAAATATATATAGAATGTGAGCTTCTGAGAAAGTGCATATTGTGTTATTAGGAAGAAAAGATCGTGGATTCACCTGTATCCAGGCAGAGCTCAGAATCTTGGTGTTCTCATTCATTTTTCTCATCAAGATAAGAAAAATATGATAGCTGTAAACAAAGCAATTCTGGAAAATGCTGGAGCAGATCACATTGCAGGGAGCATAGCTCAGGAAGAAGGTGAGATCACAGGGTGAGCCTGAACAGTTGGAAACAATTTTAAATGATACTAAAATATGCAGGGCAGTGTGTTTTTGTTAACAGATAATGAATAGTGCCATAAAATTTTTAGATGCATCTGGCCTAAAAATTTCCTTATCAGACAAATATTCAGTATGCTCAAAACCAACAATTGTTTTGACCTATAACCTGAGATGGCCTTTGACTTCACTAGTTAATAACAATACTTCACATCTAGTTTATTAACCAACAACCTTCTAACTTCAGCTGTCTGTTCTTTTTAAAAACCTAAAAGTTTTAGTATTTGGAGAAGAATTCATTCTGTCTACAATGCCTGTAGCTGGTACAACACTGAAATGAAAATGGAGAGACTAGTAGAGACTTGGAAATTCTGCATCCATAAAGAATAATTGAAAGAATTTTGTTCTGACCAAAAGAAGGTATATAAAGGCCAACACTGTGAGTTCAAGTATTGGAAAAATAAATGTGAAAATCAGAGAACCTCCAGATTATATGAGAAGAATATGGAACACCAAGAACAGTAAATATCCTGTGGATTTGTTTGAATAAATAAATAAAATTAATTTTTTGTTTTAAATATAAATTACAGCTGGGGGAAAAGAACATGAAGAAAGTGATAAATGGAGATTTCTTTTTATCATTTATTTTTTAAAACAATGAATTTTAGGCTGGAGAGATAGCTCAGCAGTTAAGAGTATTTGCTGTTCCTGGTGAGGACCCAAGTTTGGTTCTCAGCACCCAATTGACTGTTCATACCTGCCTGTCACTCTAGTTTCAAGAGATTTGATGCCCTCTTCTGGCCTTTTCAGGTGCCAGGCAAGCAACTGGTATATACACATATATATAAGCATACATAATAAATAAATAAAAATAAATAAATCTTGTTTTTAAAGGTTAAATCAATTAATTTTTCTTTAAGAAGTACATATTCTGCATGAATACTGATTACAAAAATATAATAAAAGTTCTAATAGAAAAATGGGAATGATGGGAGACAAGGGACAAGAAATGAGAAGGTTGGTGCCAAGCATGGTTGTGTATGCCTTCAGTCACAGAACTCAGGATGGAGAAATAAAAAGATCTCTATGAGACTGAGGCCAGTCTGGTCTATATAGTAAGTTCTGGGTCAACTGGGGCTACAAGGAGACCCTGTCTCAAAAGGAAAAAGGAAAGAAACAGAAAGAAAGAGAGAGAGAGAGAGAAAGAAAGAAAGAAAGAAAGAAAGAAAGAAAGAAAG
>NW_008331895.1:192689-192786 GCF_000622305.1 Nannospalax galili | reverse complement strand
CTCTTATGAAATTATATTGGCCCCTTTAATCTTTGGTTACACTTCCCTTTTTGGTGTTTAAGGACATACAATTGGACCATATAAACTGATTTGTTTG
>NW_008331895.1:191460-191700 GCF_000622305.1 Nannospalax galili | reverse complement strand
TGGGTCTTCAATTTTGTTCCATTGGTCTATGGGTCTATTTTTGTGCCAGTACCATATTGTTCTTATGACTGTAGCTCTGTAGTAGAGCTTAAAATCTGGTATAATATTCCCCCTAGCATTGCTCTTAATTCTCAGGGTTGTTTTGGCTATCTGGGGTCTCTTCTACTTCCATATGAATCTTAGGATAGATTTTTCCAATTCTGTGAAAAATGTCATGGGGATTTTGATTGGCATTGCATT
>NW_008331895.1:189640-190622 GCF_000622305.1 Nannospalax galili | reverse complement strand
GCTGTTAATCTCTTCTTGGTTTAGTTTTGGTGTTTCCCATGCTTTTAGATATGCATCCATGTCTTTTAGGTTTTCAAATTTAGTAGCATACAGGTTTTTAAAGTATTCCCTTATAATGTTCTGTATCTTTCTGGTGTCTGTTGTGATGTTTCCCCTTTCATCTCTGATTTTGTTGATTTGGAGGTGCTCTTTCTTTCTTTTGGTTAATTGGGCTAGCGGTCTGTCAATCTTGTTTATCTTTTCAAAGAACCAGCTCTTGGAATGTTGATTCTTTGTATTGTTTTCTTTGATTCAATTTCATTGATTTCTTCCCTGATTTTTGTTATTTCTTCTTGTCTGTAGGGTTTGGGTTTTGTTTGCTGTTGCTTTTCAAGTGTGTTGAGTTGCAGTGTTAAGTCATTTATTTGTGTTCTTTCCGATTTTTTGATGTAGGCACTTAAAGCTATAAACTTCCCTCTGAGAACCACTTTCAGCGTGTCCCAGAAGTTTTTTTGTGTTGTATTTTCCTTTTCATTTAATTCCAGGAATACTTTTATTTCTTTCTTAATTTCTCTTTTGAACCATTCATCATTCAGGAGTGTGTTGTTTAATCTCCATGTGTTCGTGTGGTGATTTTTGCTTCTTCGGGTGTTGATTGTAAGTTTATTTTATTGTGGTCTGATAGAACACATGGTATTATTTCAATCTTTTTGTATTTGCTGAGCTTTGTTTTGTACCCCAATATATGGTCGATTTTGGAGAAAGTTCCATGGGGTGCTGAGTAGAAAGTATGTCCTTTGGGGTTTGGGTGGAATACTCGGTAGATATCTGTTAAGTCCATTTGATATATGGTTTTGTTTAATTCAGATGTCTCTCTGTTAAGTCTCTGGCCTGTTGACCTATCTAATGGAGATAGTGAGGTATTGAAGTCCCCTACTATTAATGAGTTGGGGTTAATTTGGGTCTTAAAGTCCTGTAGTATTGTTTTTATGAAGTTGGGTGC
>NW_008331895.1:188452-188795 GCF_000622305.1 Nannospalax galili | reverse complement strand
ACCAGTAATCTTCTAATTGGCTTATGGAGTGTTTCACTTCGTTTTTTATTTCAGCCTGAGTATTCTTCAATATTTCTAGCTCTTTTCTGAATTCATTCAGAAGTTTATCCCTATCTTCCTTCAGCTCTATGATTACATTGTGTGTTCTTTAAATTCACTGAATTCTTTTACCATACTCATCATTGTTCTTTTGAATTCCATGTCCTACATTGTCTCTAGGGGGTTCTCATTGTGCTCCTCTAGAAGATTACTGGTATTTGGTGGAAATATGTTATTTTGGTTTTTCATGTTATTTTTTCTCTGTGATTTTGACATGTGAATTTCTTTTGTAGTTTCTGACTCT
>NW_008331895.1:129450-188235 GCF_000622305.1 Nannospalax galili | reverse complement strand
TCTGGAATCTTCTAAGAATGATTTTGGCCTCAGGAACTTGGGTGTTGGACCAACCTGAGACCCTGGTTGTGGCCGCCCCAGCAGGGATGCAAAGGCAGATGGGGTGGGATGAAGCCCCAAGATTTCCCAGGGAGTGGATTGAGTAGCTGGGTTGTACTGGATGCAAAGGATCAGGGAGAGGAAAGGTAAGCCTCGGAGCCCCAGAAAGAGACTGTCAGCCCCAGAAGGAGGCTGGTGGGTGTCACAGGACCAGGGAAGTAGAGGGAGGTGAGGGTGGGTCCAGGTTCAGAAGCGGTGCTCCTGGGGCCCAAGAAAGGCACTAAGTTGGTCTGGGTGAGAAAGATCAGGAAGCAGTATTGGTTCCCCAGGTGTCTGGGGCCCCAAGACTAGGAATGGCACAGGTCCCAAACTAGGAGTAGCGAACAGCGGGGGAAATGGAAGGGTGAATGTGGCTTGGGAAGTCAAGGCACGGAGGGCTGCACCATAGACTTACCCCAAGAGGCCTGAGGATAGGAGTGCAGGCTAGGAGAGTTAGCCGGTGGTGCAGGTCCAGGGAAGCAGAGAGAGGTGAGGGCGGGGCCAGGACCAGAAGCAGTGCGCCTGGGGCCCAAGAAAGGCACCAAGTTGGTCTGGGTGAGAAGGATCAGGAAGCAGTATTTGTGCCCCAGGTTTCTGGGGCCCCAAGACTAGGAATGGCACAGGTCCCAAACTAGGAGTAGTGAACAGCGGGGGAGATGGAAGGGTGAATGTGGCTTGGGGAGTCAAGGCAAGGAGGGCTGCGCTATAGACTTACCCCAAGAGGCCTGAGGATAGGAGAATGCCTATGATTTTTATAGCTAAAGAAAATAAATCAAGTAAAGTTTCTATTGTGATGCCCTTTCTATAGTGAAATGTTTACCATAATATAATCAGTATTTAATATGCAAGGCGCTTCAAATTTTAAAACTGTAGACCCAGGAAAAAAAAGGTCATTATAAGTTAAAATGTTCTTAATAAGATGCTGAACATTTGGAAAAAAACTCCTTGAGTTTTTTTGCTGCTATATTAGGATTTTTAAACATTGCAGTACTATAAGCTAGCAGATGATGTTTTATTTTTCCAAAAAATTAGGGAGGGGTCAGCCTTGGGGAATTTCTTTTTTGTAGGCATGACATTCACTGTCTTTTCTCTCACTTTATTTATAAGGAATAAATTAAAAAGAAAGTCATTTAGAATTCTAACAATCAATCATAGTTTTTTCATGAGAAGTACTTCATAGGTGAGAAGCTGCAGCAAAATATAAGCCAATAATTTTCTAACACAAAAGTCAGTATGCATGGAGAGAAAGGATTTACAAAACTTAAGACAGAGTCACAATACACTTAGGGAAATACTAGATTAACAGTTAATGAAAGTATTGCAAGTTTAGTTAAATGAGCCATTTCATTACTTTCTCTTTCTGTGTTTGCAGATTGATGCTATCACATCATTTCTTAAAACACATAAATCAAAACACTACCTGTTGTGTAACAAGAAATAATGATAAAATTTTGAAATCATGTGGTTTATGGAGATAAAATTGATGAAACTTTTATTACCCTCAACAAAGTAGTAAAACCAATACATTTCACCACTAATAGCCAGAACTATAAATATGGGTCTGGAATGACTTTGGACGTGTCACAAGTGTGGGCAGCAGAGCAATGCCATTCAACAAAATAGAAACAAATACGATCTGGTTTGGGCTCTGTGTGGTGTCATGCCCCCATCTGACAGCAATTATTCCCTGGTGAAATTATAAAAATAGGTAAACTACATTCCTCTCAGAGGAATCCATAGCCAGTTAACTCATCAGAAAATTGACATGAAGCCTACATTCATGATTATTGTTTTCAAAACAAAAGAAAAATGTTTGATAAAATAGGATGGATAGAACTTACATATCCACATATAGAGCAGGATGTACAACTCAGAACTTAAAGCTGTACTCAGCATTAGTTTTTCTCAGTTCCTCCACGAGGCACTGGGCTTCCTCTTGAACACAGTTCTCAGTGCTCCTTTTCCCCATTCCCAAGTTCTGCAGCGTCATCAACGTAAAGCGCCTTGCATCTTTCCATCTCTTTCCATTGCTAAAAAAAACTCCTGAACAAATAAGAACAGAAACTAGAGAATAGTTCCCATAGAAAGAAGAGGAAGTGGAATAGTAGAAACCATACAGATAGCAAGCCTGTGCCCAAGCCATGAGTCTGGCCTCTCTTTTCCATCATGCTAACTGAGCAATACCAAATAGACACACACACACACACACATACACACACACACACACACACACACGAACATGTGCACTTACCAAGGCCCTTATTAATTTTGTCAAACACTGGGAGCCTTCCTCTTCCAAAGAACTCCTCCCCATGATCAATCAGAGCTTCTCTTGTTGCTTCATAACCATGAATCACCACAGTGGGCTGCATGCCCAAATGCAAAGTGAACACAGGGCCATAGATTTTTGAGAGCTGAAAATAGAAAATGAAATGCAAGTATAAGAAAAATACTACTGTATCCCCCATGAAGTGAGCCTCATTCAGATTGATATTGTCATTGTAATTCAATGCTTTTATTCAGTTATTTGTCCAGCTTTAAATATTTCTGATGTTTATGCATCAATTAATGATTATTGTCAGTTATTGATGGCCTGAAACATACCATGCAATGACCCAGGTAGTGTATAGGCATTACTATGAATCATCACATGAAATCTTTCAGTACCTTTGTTTACCATGTTTCACAAAGTGAGGAACTGAGATCAGAGAATCATCAATTCCTTCCCAGGCCATTATGGCTAATTATAGAAGATTCAAATTGGTACTCTGCTTATTCATTATCTGACACTTAAGCAGGTTATCATCACTTTGTACATACACTTAATATGAAATAGAAATCAAAGCCCAGATTACTTCTTCAAGATCCTCTGTAAAGCATCTCCTGTGGAGAATTACTCAGAGAAATCCACTTACCTCTGCTTCCCAAGTGATGAGATTAAAAGCATGGACCACCATACTCAGCCCAAGAAAATACTAAGTCACCACAAATGATTCTATGGAGCAGTCTAGTTTGCTATCTGTTGCTACTATAAACAGGAAGAATGGACACCAAAGAAGCTGCCCCATAGCATGGAACACATCCCAAAAGAACAGCCTCTCACCCTGGAGCATAAAGATTGTGCTCAAATTAAAAATGGATTTGAATTATCACAAAATACACCCTGACTCACTGCTTCCTTCTCTTTTTCTTGTGTTATTCCATATTCATAGGTATTTACTTGAAGCTATACATCAATTATTTCTTCAGAGAAGTCCATCATCAATAACTAATGTAAATAAAATGTCTAAAACACTGCCTGACCTTCATCCAGAAATTATGGAAAATGGCTATAATAATGATGGCAAGAAGCACACAAAACATTTTTGCTATTTTACTATTTTATTCTAACATACAATGACCTGAAAGTTCATCCACTCATAAAATGCATTGTTCATCCCTCAATTAAAAAAAAAAAGGGGGACAAACTGGAAAATGCAGAAGATGTCTAAAGCTTCATAGGAATTTTTGACTTTATGACCATTTATCATCATGCTGTTTCAGGTACTACATTTGCAATTAAAAGGAGGGCTCTTTACCTCCCTTAGCAAAGCATTGGAAGAGCATAAAGCATACGTACCTTGAATAAGGATTGGCAGATGTTCTTCACATCTACTTGGAAGAAATTGCCAATAATTGGGAGAGGAGTAGGGCCAAGAGGGAGTTTGCCTCTCCCAGAGCTGTCTCCAGAGGAAGAAGAGAAGCAGGCAGGAGAGACAGAGCACCAGGATCACGATTAGATCTACCAGAGCCTTCTATTCTTACTGACACGACTGTGATTGTACAGTCCAAAGCTTTTATTAATGGTATCTGCTGAGTCATCATGTGTCTCTTTAAGGTAACATTGAGTAATCACCTAGACACTCTTTAATCTGTCTTCTAAATGGACTTTGCCCAATGATGGAGATAAAAATAATATATTCTTTACCCTTTCCTTCTCAGGTTGTATATTAGGGTTTCTGGCTTAATTGTATTTATTACAGACCAAATATTGCTAATTAAACAAATATACATAGATGGTTACAATGGGCAGCTGTCTTGAGAAATTCTAAAATAAATATTAGATTCAAGACAATTCTACAAAATTCTCCATCTCAAATTAATGACCAGGTGTCAATTGATGGATATGATGTTGTTCTAAGAATTTTGTTTCTTTTTGAAACAAAGACTTACTATATTGATCCAGTTGTCCTCAGATTCAGAATTCTTTTGCTGAAAAATCCTACCAAGGCCTAGAATTACAGGAATGCATCACCCACCATGCCCAGGTTTAATTCTTCAGTATATTAAACTTCAGGACAAATATGATCAATAATGGAATCCTTCCAACTCCTTAATATATCCCTGAATGATATAACTGACAACAAAAATGAACCAATATCACTCATATGCCTTGAAATAGAAAACCTAAATTCTTAGCTTAATAAAGTATTATATATTTCCCCAATGCATAACACAATGATAGAAAACTGAGATTTTTTTTTCTAATGGTGAAAGCACAAACAGGAGACCTATCAGTGTCACACAGATCATAGATGAAAATTAAGGATTTAATGAGATTTTCTCATGGCTGCGGTTCTTCACTGTGGCTTTACCACAGCTTCTTAAAGGAAAGCGTTAGGATTCTCCTCCCTTCACTTCAGAGGCGAAACTAGCTCAGTAACTGAGACTAGAGACACTATCAGAAAATTGAGTAGAAAGCACTAAGGGATTATGTTCCAATTTGAATAAGCAGAACTTCCAACACTTTCTTAGTATAGACATTTGTTGTTTCGGGACTCTCGTTACATACCATTCAGGGATTCTGTGGATTTTCATACAATTTTCATAGCCACATCTCTTCTGATTCTCTCTGCTTTCTTTGTCTAAGAAAATTTATTCCCATTTTGGAGATGAGAAGCTATGCACTGGAGATTCATTACTCCACCAAAGACAGACTGCAGAGTATGGAAATAGGCTTGAGCTCATATTCATTATGTCTTCTTCCTTTCCCTCCACAAAGGTGTTTAGTTCACTTGAATCTATCAGTATTTGCTGATTGTGTGCTATAGTTCAATGTCCACATTAATCAGGGACATTCAAAACAAGCATAATCATACTACTATTTTCATAACGTGGAGGTCAGAAAAGATTGATTTTATAATCTTTAGAACTTTCATGACCCCCAAGTCTTGAGTATTCCCATTATCTACAACCAAGTATGCAGTAATTTTCTGTCTGACCCATTGCTCCAAAATCTCAAACCACCATGACATTTTATTTTGAATAAAACAAACTCAGTAGCTTTCTTTAAAGAATAACGTGGGTTTTTGCCCCTCATTGAGTGCAATTTCGGCTCCCCAAATACTCTTAAAGGTGGAACCTGCCCTGCAGCTTGTTGAACCTACCAGGGGACACCTCTTTAAAGAAAACTGACTCTCATTCAGCAGCTATCGTATGACATCAGTTCCTTAGTGATCAGAGGTCTTTATTTCCACCTCTCCCTTCCATGCTAGGAATTTTTCTGGGTGGAACTTGAGCAGGTCTTTAGCATGCTGTCAGGATTGTGAACTCATGTATAACACTCTCTGCTGTCTGGAAAACTGAAAAAAATGACCATGAGGTAGATGCGTAGAGACGTGGGGATGTGTCTGGTGGAGTTGAGAGAGGGGAAGCATGATCATAATATAATGTATTACACTCTCAAAGAATTAATAAAAAAGAAAAAAGAATGATTACTTACTAGTATAGAAAAGAATAACTACTCTTTATGCTTAGGAAAATAAATGGCCCTATTTAATTTCTCTTTTGTGCTGAAGTAAGGCTTTTAAAAAGATGTTTAACTTTATAGAAAAGAAAAATCAAAGATCACTTAAAGAGATGATGGAATTTAAAGTTCACTGGTCTACATTTTGCCTAGCCTTTTAAGGACTAGGTTATCAGCAAAGCCCTCAGATTGCAACCAATCCGTGAATTTACCAAACATGAGCTGGTTCCAGTGCAAACCTCTTCTATTTCATTCATTGACTTATCTGTTCTTTCACCAGCATCACAGAGACTTTATTACTGTATGTTTGTTTTTAATCTTTTTAACTTTTGTGGAAAATATTTAGCACAGAAAGGTTTTCATAATAATATTCTCATTTAAATACATCAAGTTCATTGACAAATATCCATTCCCCTCATTTACTCTGTTGGATTCATCCTGGACTTTACCACTAGTCACCTTCCCCTTCACAAAGAGTCCCCCATCTATGTCATATGTATTTGTATGTTTATATATGTCATAAATATATCATAATATCATGTTTAGGTTTAGAATATGAGAGGAAACACTATAATTCTTTTTATCATATTTCATTTAATATGATGATCTTCAGTTCCATCCGTTGTCTTGCAAATGGAATGATTTTGATCTTTATGGTACCATAAATCTCTGTTGCATATATAATGAACACCTAAGCTGATTCTATATTTTTCCCAATTGTTTCAATAGATGTGCCTAAGCCATTTCTACTAGTCATACTCATTCAGATTCTTTTGGGTATATTCCTCAAGGTTCTATAATTGGATCATGTGGTAGTTTTATTTATAGATATGTAAGTTGATTTCTGTAGTGAGAACACTGTTTTCCACTCCATCAAGTATGGTATAAGTATTTCTTTTCTCCAAGAATGTCACCATCATTTCTTGTTGTTTTGTAAATGAAAATCTATCTGACTGGAGTGAGACAGAGTCTAATGTAACTTAGATTTGTGTTTCTCTAAAGAATAAAGATGATGAATTTTTGTCATGTATTCATGGCCATTTAAACTTCATCTTTTGAGAGATGTCTTATTTTACTTGTCCTCATGATTGGATTATTTGCTTTATTGTGCTTATTTTTGAATTGTTTGAAGGGTCTAGACTTTAATTAGGGTCTAGATTTAGGGTCTAGATTTAATGCCTAATGATTTCATGATGATATCTATTGTTTCTTCAACCTTTGGAGATATATTCAGAGAGTTAATACCCTATGTCTGTATTTTGAAATTCTTCTAATAATTTCACACTTTCAGGTCTCATGTTAAGCTCTTTGATGCATTTTGAATTAGTTTTCATACATCGTAAGAGATAGGGATCTAATCTAATTCTCCTACATGTAGAAACAGTTTCCCCAGCACTATTCATGGAAAAGGAGTCTTTTGTCAGTGTATGTTTTTCAGCACCTTCTTAGAAAATCATGTGTCTTTATTTCTGTGTCCTCTATTCTACTGTATTGTTCTACTTATCTGTTTTCTTCCAGTGCTGTGATAGGATCTGTATGGCTCCTCGGTCTACTTAGGAATCAGGTACTGTGATCCCTACACCCTTCTTTCTCCTAGTATTACTTTTGTATTCGCAGTCATCTGTGCTTCTATACCACTGTTGGGATTTCTTTCTCATTCTGTGATAGATGTCATTGGAATTTTGATGGGGACTGCATTGAATCTGTAGATATCGTTTAGTAATATAGCCACTTCTGTAATATTTATTCCATTTATCCATGAGTATTAGAGGCCTTTTTTTCTCCTAGTGTCTTTGGCATCATTCTTTAGTGTTTGAAATCTTTAAATATGTAGATCTTTCACCTTTTTTATTTTTCTTTAAAAAAAATCTATTTATTATGTTATTTTATGTGTGTGTGTGTGTGTGTGTGTGTGTGTGTGTGTGTGTGTATTGCCTCCCATGATGTAAAATTTCTGTGGGGGTCAGGAGAGAACATCAGATTACCTGGAACCAGAGTTTCAGATGGTTGGTTAGTGCCGTATGGATGTTGGGAACTGGGTCCTCTGCAAGAGCTGCCATGTTCTTAACTGCCTGAGCCATCTGTCTGGCCCCTAATTTTACAAATTTCTTGAATATTTATTAAAGATTTTGATAATTAGAAGTATTTTTCCAGATAAAATTCTTAAGACTTGACTTTTTAAGTTATAAAATATGGTTATGCTGGGCTGGAGTGATAGCCCAGCAGTTAAGAGCACTGGCTGCTCTTGCAGAGGATCTGGGTTCAGTTCCCAACACCCACATGGCAGCTAACAGCTGTCCATAAATCCAGTTCCAGGGGATCTGACACCCTTATCTGTACTCCGTAGATATTGCAAGACATGGGTGCCCTTACCCACAGGCAATACACTCATACACATACAATAAAAATAATAAATAAAATATTTTTATTGAGCTCTTGTACATTTCATTTAACAGCTCTCAACCAAATTTAGATCCCCCCCACAATTGGTGCCCCCATTCCCCTACCCCCACCCCTCATCAGACCTCATATATTCCTCTATATATGTTAAGTTCTATCCAGTCAAGCATTTGAACCCAGATGTCCTTTGGTGAAAATTCATCCACTAGAGTCTAGTCAGTCTATCTAGAGATCATTGGTAAGGCTTACTCTCCCTCATCCAGTAGTGATCAGTCTCTAATAGTTCCTAGACTAGGGCTGATCCCTCTTCCACAATGGTGCCTGAGCTGTGTGTGGGAGAAGTTTGATTAGGAGTCCTATTGAGGGACACACACTCTGCAGTCTCTTATTCTTTAAAAATTGACCAGTTGTGGCCTTTTCTGTGCATCACACTCTATTGCATAAGGAGGCTTCGCTGGTGAGAATTGAGGGAGCACTAGTTTTCTCTCAACATGCCCCCCTGCCCCGTTCTGCTATATTCTTAGTATGTAGAGGTTCCACTGTAGATATTTCACCAAGGACTGGGCATCACTAACATCTATAATCTCTGTGTCTAACCAGTTGTGGGATTCTATAGTAACCTCCATCTGTTGCAAAAAGACGCTTTTTTGATGAGTGGGGTGTAGTATACTTGTCAGTAGAAGTTCTTTTCCCTGCTGGTCATTATGTCTATTAGGCTTTAGGACTGAGTTGTACCATTGATGGATTTTCTCCCCTAGCAGATTGCCTAGTATTTTCTAGAACTATGGGAGTTAAACTTCAGTAGAAGGCTTCCAGGTCAGTTCATGCAGGCAATACATGCATACACATACAATAAAAAAATAAAAAATATATTTTAAAAAATATTCTTGAAAAAATATGGCTGTGATAAACATTTTAAACTCTTAGTCAACATGATTCAAGAACCTAAAGCTGCTTTTAATGTTCAAATGCAAAAGAAGAAAAAAAGGATGAGAAGGAGGAGGGGCACCCTCACCAAATACCAAACCAGCCCTGTAAGAAAGCTTCTTGACCACATTTCTGCAGATTCAGGGAAAGATTGGGAGGCTCAAGAATGAGTAATGAGCAACTCCACTGTTTGAACCTAAGACAGGCTCAGCCCCACCCAGTCTCTATGAAAAGGACATATCTTTGTAGATGCCTTCCTTAATCACACTGCACAAATCCCACCTCCTCCTTCATCATCATGCTGCTCTTCGCTTCTCCTTTATCCTGCTTGTTTTCATTTGTGGCATTTGGTGAGCTTGACAACATGAGTAGTGCTGCTGTGCTCTGCACATTGCTTTCTCTTAATACCCAAGACATAAATGATAATACACGAATGATTAGGAAAGAACTCTAAAGTAGTGTTTCTGTCTCGCTTCAGCACCTGGCAGAAAAGGAGACACATTCACATGTTTTCTGCTTTACAGTCCTTTCTGTTATTATGACGGCATGTTCATAGAGTATACGTCAAACTGTGTAGTTAAATTACCAATATTTTCACTAAGAGAAGAGTAAATTGACTTCTGGAAATGACATTCCTTTTTGACTATAGTGACAAGACCCTCTCCATGCCAATATTTCCTTCCCATCAGCTCTGTTATAAGAATCAAGACACAGCAGTCTCTATGAATTGTCCAGGAGTTCGATAAGATGATTTTGCCTATGTTTGTCATAGGAAGGATAATCTAATTTTTAAATCCCAGGTTATTCACAAAAATTCAAAAACAATGCACATTGGAAAAAAAAACCCAGGTTATCCATACAGTCAAATCCATAATCCCTAAGACTCTGTGTTTCATCATCAAAATCCACATTTACACAGGGATGGTTAATGGGAGGAGGAAAGACAGTTTCATACAAGGATGGAACTCTTGGTGGGCCCAGTGGCTGGACCCAAACAGAAGGACATTTGGGGAAACAAATCAAACCCTATAGGCCATATGGTATATATGAGAGTACAGCAAATTGGGTGAGGTGCAGTGGGATGAGGTGCAGATAGGGGAGGGGGGTCTAAATTCCACCAAACTGTACTGTACAGCAATCACAAAAATTCAGTTAAAATAAAGTCAAAAATAAATTCAGTAAGCACAGTTTTAAAAGCCACATTAACACAGGGACAATGATTCATTTATTAAAAGCCAAAATTTTCCCTTGAATGCTTTGATCTGTGACCTTTCTGGAATAATTTTTGTATTTAAAATAGAAGCTGCTTTCAGATCTGTTTAACATAGCTTGGTGATGTACTAATGCAAACAGTTTTCAAGGTACTGCAATTAAACACTGCTCACTTATTTGTAGCATTGAGGCTTTTGAGGCATTTGGGTTTCCATGAGGTTAAACATTCACTGTCCCGATAGACATTTTCCACTTGGAGGTAAAACATCACAAAAGGTGATTTCTTCCTAGAATGTTGTGAAAGTAGTTACCTGCTTTATTCACAAGTGGGCAGTGAGTGTTGGTCCACCAGGCTATGTATCCAGCACTCTGGATTCTAAATAACAAATCTAATACAATAGTCTTCTTCTATGTTGAATTCCTAGGTATTTTTGAGACTACTGTGAATGACAGTGCTTTCCTAAATTTTTTAGCATGTTAATTATTATCACATAGAGAAGTTACTGATTTTTATATATTGGTTTTATACCCTACTAGTTTGCTGAAGTTGTTTGTCAAATCTACGGGTTGATATAGTATTTAGGGTGTTTTAAGCATAGTGTCATGTCACTTACAATTAAGGATAACTTGACTTCTTGCTTTTTTTTTCTTTTTACCTCATTCTTTTGCCTTTCTCTATCAAAACCTTCAAGCTCTAAATTAAATAATAAGGGGGAAATGGGCACATTTTTCTCATATCTGATTTTAGAGAAAATGGTGTCTGTGTTCTCCACTTAGTGTTATGTCAATATTTGTTGTACGTAGCCCTTATTTTGTGGGGGCATGTTCCTTGGCTTTAAAGTTTCTTCAAAGATTGCATTCTGAAAAAATGGAGTATTTTCCCAATGACTCATTATACGCCTCTATCCATACAAAACTATTTTGTCCTTGAGTATATTTATGTTTTCCTTATTTATTTAATTTTTGTTTGTGTTGAATTCTTTTTACATCCGTGGAATGAAACCATACTTAAGCTTACTTAAGGCTCCTATTAATGTGTTGTTAATTCAATTTGGATATGTTAAATTGAAGACATTTGTATCTATGTGCATAAGGTTAATTGGTCCACAGGCTTCGTGTGTGTGTGTGTGTGTGTGTGTGTGTGTGTGTGTGTCTGTCTGTCTGTCTGTCTATTTACTTAAATATTTGGATAACATTTCCATTAGTTCTTATAAGGTTTGGTTGCATTTGGCAGCAAATTTATCTTGTACTGGGATTTTTTTTATTTGTAAAAAATTCCTATAACTGCTTTAATTCGATTGTTCCTTGTAGACCTGTTTTAGTTGTTCAAATTGTCTTGACTGAATTTTGATAGGATGTATGTATCTTATTATTTTCCACTTTAAAAAAATTACAGCAATTTAATACAGAAACACTTTCACATCTGTTACATGGATATATAGATATGCCACATTATTGCAGAGGCCACCCTACAGGGGACCTGTCTTGAGACAGTGGATCAGAGATACAGAGTGAAGACTCTGGGACTTGCCAGTCTAGCTACAAGCCCACTTTATTAAGAGTTCAACAGGTTTGTTTTTTTTAATTTTTACAAAAACTCTTTGAGAATTTCATACATGCACATAAGGTGTTTTGATCAAATCCATGCCCACTCCCTCCCCTCCAACATTCCCCCTCTGAAGAGGTAAACCTAAAATCTTTTAAGGTTTAGATACAAGCTCCCAACTACTTTTGACACTTTTGGCCTTTGGAATAGAGTATGTTGCTAACAGGCCCAAGGACATTTTGACTTTTAGCCAAGAAACTAGCTACATTTCTTTGAGGTCTTTTTACCCTAACTGCCTAGCCAATTCCTACCTCCTATTCTTATCATGCCATCTTCTGAAATGGATACCCAAATTGCCAATAGGGAATAGGGACGCCAACAGCTCTGGCTTCTTCCATGCTAAACAGGGATGCAGGGTGAGGCAATTGGAGTACCCCTTCAGTGGGTCCATCTAAAAGACTCCCAAACTGCATAACTCTTGTCTCTAAGGGGAGAAGAAAGTTCTTGAATCATGAATGTGAAATGTGAAGGAGAAGGCAAGCATAATTAGCATTACAAGTTCTAGACAGGGAACTAGAAAAAAGTCAGAACAGGGCAATTTTCAAATGTTCATATGAGAGTCCATTGGAGTTTCTTGACAAGGGCTTCCAAAAGCATCCTTCTATTGGGTTCTTTCTCATTTTTCTTTTGTCTTCCAAGGCTGGACGAGTTGGCTGGGAAAAATGGCTGGATACACAAGTGAGGGTCCAGTGACCCTGCTTGGCACTCTAATGAATGAGGACAACCGTCAACGAGCACAAATGTGCCTATGTTTAGTGATCAAGCTCAGCCAAAGTCGTGATGATGGTAGTTATGTCATGCAGAAGGGATTTCTGTATAGCATCATGTTATTAAAAGGACCTAGAATTTTTTTAGAATTCTTCAAAGCATAAAAATTTGCTCCTTACTAATTAGTAGATGTGAAAAACATTACCATTGAAATCTACCTGATGGCTTTATATCCATGCTCAGATTCCAAGGAGCTCAGAAAGTAACCAACTGTGATTAGTAAAAAACAGATATATAGAGATTAGAAACATATATCCATCTTAGTGTCAATTGTATTAAAATGAATTTTTCTGTATAAAGCTTTGTATTTTAATAATGAAATGGAGATCTTTTTCAAAGTTGAAAAGCTCATTTAATTTTATGTCTTATAGGGTTTATACAGAGTACAATATTGTGTAACTGTATTAATTCAACTGTAAACCTAAATACAGCCAATTTTGAAAGAGAATCATCTTAGCTCTGGAAGTTGCTATTGAATATGTCAATGCTATTGTAAGGAAATGCCTTTTCTAATTAATATGGTTATAAAATAAATAATTTTAAAAAGGACCTGGACTTTAAAAGGATTTGATGCTAGGAGCCACATATGAGGGAAAACATACGTCATTTGTTTTTCTGAGTCTGTGTTACTTCACTTAGTATAATAATTTCTAGATCCATCCATTTACCTGCAAATTTCATTATTTCACCTTTCTTTACTGCTGAATAGAACTCCGTTGTGCAAATACATCACACTTTTGTTAACCACTTGTCAGTTGAGGGACACTTAGGTTTCTTCCATCTCATGGCTATTGTGAAAAGGGCAGAAACAATCATGGCTGTACAAGTGTCTCTACTTTAGGATATGTCCTTTGGTTATGTGCCAAGGAGTGGTAAAAGTGGGTCATATGGTAGGTTCATTTTTAATTTTTTAAGAGTTCTCCACACTGTTTTCCATAGGGGTTGCACAAGTTTGCAATCCCACCAGCAGTGAATGAGCATTCCCCTTTCTCCACATCCTCACCAGCATTTAGTGTCATTTGTTCTCTTGATCCTAGCCAGTCTGATTGGGGTAAGGTGATACCTTAGGGTGGTTTTAATTTGCATTTCCCTAAATCAGTAGCCTTTCTATATACCAATAACAAGCGATTGGAGAAAGAATACAGGGAAATGCTCCCATTCACAATTGCTGCAAAAAGATTAAAATATCTTGGAATAAATCTGACCAAAGACACCAAAGATGTCTACAATGAACATTTTAAATCGTTAAAGAAAGAAATTGAGGAAGACACCAGGAGATGGAAAACCTCCCATGTTCATGAATTGGAAGAATTCATATTGTTAAAATGACCATCCTATCAAAAGCAGTATATAGATTCAATGCAATCCCAATCAAAATCCCCATGATGTGCTTCACAGAATTAGAACAATCCATCCATGAATTCATATGGAGGCACAAAAAGACCACAGATAACCAAAGCAACTCTGAGCACAAAGACCAATGCTGGTGGGGGACTACTATACCAGATTTCAAAGTATACTACAAAGCCATAGTCATAAAAACAGCATGGCACTGGTGCAAAAAACAGACCCATAGATCAATGGAACATCATTGAATATCCAAACCTGAGCACAATTAATTTCAGGAAGGAAATTAATTGTGAATGAAGGAAATGAAGGAAAGACAGCATCTTCAACAAATGGTGCTGGCAAAACTGGATCTCCATCTGTAGAAGAATGAAACTAGATCCTTATCTTTTGCCTTGCACAAAAGTCAACTACAAATGGAACACAGACCTCAGTGTGAAACTGAAAACCCTGAAACTATTAAAAGAAAATATTGGCAGTAACTTACAGGATATAGATATAGGAAAGGATTTTCTAAATCACACAAAAGTTACTCAGGAATTAAGTCAGCAATCAATAAGTGGGACCTCATTAAACTAAAAAGCTTCTGAATAGCAAAAGAAACAATCAAAAAAGTTAAGAGAAAACCCACAGAACAGGAAAAAAAATCTTCACCAGTGACACATCTGACAGAAGTTTAACATCCAGGATATATAAAGAACTCAAACAACAAAAAATCAAGAAACCAAATGACCCAATTAAAAGATGGGCTAAAATCCAAACAGAGAGCTCTCAAAGGAAGAAATAAAGATGACTAAGAAACATCTCAAAAAGTGTTCAACAGGTTTTTATACAGGAGAAACTAGCACTTATGTATTGCAGTTGTATACAAAGCATCCTAACATTTTTAGATGAAAAAACAGGAACAGTAACATTTCGCTGGTGTAAGCTAAGGCAATCACATAGCAGAATGTTTATACCTTACTCAGGGCTATTGTCTGGTGATGTATTGATCAACTTGTTTAAGATGCCTTTCTTAGAATGAGGAATACAGACAGCCTTTCTGATCTCACCAACTTCCTCTACCAATCACGCAGCTGTTCCACATGTCAGGTCTTTGAGACGTCTGTGTTCATGGTCTCACCCATAGGTAGAGGTTATGGTTTGATCTCCAGGTTTCAGGTTCTACTCATTCAAATGCAGATCATCCTAAATTCCGACATCTTCTCCCTTTCTATTTTTTTTTAAATAAAACATAAGTAACCATAGAAGCCACAGCATTATCAACTGAAATTATAATACAGTGAATTACTATTGGTGCTCCCACCAGAAGAAAGATGCCAATTAGCATGAGGCCCAAAACTGGAGTAAGCCATTAAAGTCATCTTGGCCAAGATAATGAGAATTCAGTATCTTATTGCTTTCCTTTTGTAAATCATCAATCCGTTGGTCTACAGTATGTGAAAAATCAGATAAATACAACAACACATTGCTGGAAATTGTTTACATTCCATGTGATTTTTTTTAACAGTAAATAATCTATACTAGCTCTATTTTGTGACACAGAAGTTCTTAGTTCTCCCATTTCTTGATTAATTTCCCCTAGTATTTTTGCAGTTATATTTGTTGTTTTACTAGTTATGTAAGCAGGTTTAGATATTTCCCTTTGTATCCCAGTTACCAAGCCAGGTAGAGGAAGTAGGAAGGTATATTAAACAGCTAGAGCTTTTAGGTCAAGTAGCTGGACAGAATCATTACAGTATTCATGTAAAAATTTAAGCATTTTCCTTTTAGGAGGGGTTATTAGCAAAGGCATTATATGTCCTATGCCACATAATCCCCACTATACGTTTCATTATTGCAAAAGAAAGTCCATCCTATAGGCAGTTGTTTCCCTTGTTTGAAAGTATGATTAGAAATGGTATTGCAATGTAAGGAAATAAACTTACAATTAAAACATAAACTGTTGTGGGTGTCCTGGGGCCCTCCGGGGGGGTGGGGTAGAGTCAGTGCAGAGTCACAACACAGACACCAGGAGTCAGGTGAAAAGCAAGCAGTGTGAGTAGCTGCAGACTCATTTATTACAGATATGGGGCTCCCTTATATCCCTCCTCCCGGTGTCCCATTGGTCCATTGATAGATCATGTCTGTTCCTCATTGGCTTTCTGTATCAGGCCATTTTCACATCAGCTGTCTCTTTGTCTTTTGGCAGAACACAGGTTTGCCCCATCCAGATGTTTTTGGTACTTTTGCAGCACACATGTGATGGTTGTTCAGTCCACACTTCCTCCTACATATCCACCCTTTTTCTTTTTGTGAAGCTCTAGTGGAAACCAAGATTCTTTGCCTTGGCATTGTTGGCCCCACCTCAAGCAGTCCCCAGTATTATGGACCGTGCCTGTCTTGGGTTGGCTTGGTTAGCAAGCTCTTACCTGTCATTGACTACCAGCCCTCAAATGGCGACCTCACTGAGTATGAGCCCACCAGGGTGATTGGGGAAGGCAATTACACAGAGGCCTCGTAGATTTCCATGAGCCAGGCCTGTAGGACCTCACGGGGAAAATCTTGGCCTGTGTGTTGAAGTGCCAAGAGGACCTAGAGTGTGGCTCTGTTGACACGTTTTTGCCATCGGGCATGCTGAAAGAGACACTTGACAAGGATGAGTAGGACCAAAGGAATTAAGCTAGTTATGATGACCAGGAGAATGGGGACAAATGAGGCAAGCAGGACGACACCTGAGGAGACCTTGCGCTTCCTAATAAGGAAAAGAAGGGGCATCCAGATGTCAGGGTCCCACATGTTCTCGTGTGTCGGATGCTCCAACAGGTACAGCACAGGGGGACAGGCCAGGACCAGCCTCTCTTGGGGGCTGAGCGGGATGGTGGGTGTCGGCGACTCAAAAACCACACTGAGTTGGGAGTCTTGTCGAGGCAGGAACTCACTTTATTGCATCAGGCATCAGCTTATATAGTTTAAGCAAAAGGGGTGTGGAAAAGAGGGTGAGTATAGGAATATGTCATCTGGGGCTAAGACTGTGGGCCACTGGGAATTTACCATGCCAGTTGTTACTGGGAAGAGGCAATCTTAGATAGGGCTCTGCTGAGTCACCTCCACGTGGAAGTGACAGGCCAGAGACAGGTCCCTAAACTTAGGCAGGCTTAGGAAATTATATTAGGCCTCATTTTCCTCCATGCCATGTGTATGAGCATCCCAAAGGCCCATGGTATGAGGATGGTAGCCTTGTTCCAGAAGGCATCCAGGTCATTGGACTTAACCTTGAAACCCTGTGTAACTAAAATGGATTTAAGGGCCTGAATTTAGGGCTCTCTACCATGAGGGGGTAAGTTGCCCATGATGGGAGGGAGCTAAGACAAACAAGAGCGTGTGTTGGACCCAGAATGTCTTCTGTATGCCCACACAGTGTCTCTGGATGGGGAGTAGAGGTCAGGAGCCACTCTTGGGTTCCACCTCATAGGGGGTCAGCCTTTATGTGGAGTTGCCAGGCAAACTGAACACAAAATGTGTACCTCCCTAATTGACATACAGGATGAGGGAAAAGGGAAGGAGGGGGTTCTCACGGGCACCAACAGGAGAACCGAAGGCACATGTAGGGACCGACTTACCGAAACTTCAGGCAGTGGCATCTCGCAACACCGAAGAAAGTGGGGGAGAGGTGCCCAGGCAGTCACGGGTGGAGAAAGTGAAACTAAGGCTGATCTCTGGAGAGGTTGATGCACAGCAGGCAGAAAAGTGCAAAGAACATGGTCCAAAAGAGAAAAGCGGCTACAACAACGATGGCCAGAATCCAAGAAGGTCAATGCCCATGCCAGCATGGGGAATCCACATTGGGAGCAAGATGTTGCGGGTGTCCTGGGGCCCTCCGGGCTGGAGTAGAGTCGGCGAGGAGTCACGACACAGACAGGTGAGAAGTCAGGTGAGTCAGGTGAGAAGCAGGCAGTGTGAGCAACTGCAGACTGGTTTATTGCAGTTATGGGGCTCCCTTATATCCCCCCTCCCAGTGTCCCATTGGTCCATTGATAGGTCGTGTCTGTTCCTCATTGGCTGTCTGTATCAGGCCATTTTCTCTATGTTTTTTGGCAGAGCACAGGTTTGCCTCAGCCAGATGTTTTTGGAATGTTCGATGCACTCATGCACTGGTTGTTCAAGCCACACTTCCTCCTACAATAAACAATGTTTGGTAATAGCATGATGCACAGGTACGTCTCTGATTGTCTTGTTAATACAGTATGCCTGGGTTTCTACATTGTCCTTAGTTATTAGTTTATAAAGATCTACATGTACCCCTACTCCTAATAGATTTTTCTTTAACGATCTTGATATGGAGGTTCTCCTTATATACAGAAGCTCTGTTTATTATATCCTTTTTGTGCAAGATTAATCCATAAGTTTCCGTGCAAGATATTAGACATGGATAGGCTGGTTTGCTGCAAATATGTGGTTGATCTAATTATTTCAATATCTTTGAAATGTCCCTTTGGCTTTTCCACACAACTATAGACTCCTATGTCTTCTAGGGTTAGTGTCTCTAAAAATACTGAAATCATACTGAGTTTTTAGGTTTTGATCAGTAACATTTTTCCAACCTGAGTCTTCAATCCATTTGGCTATATATTATTTGCCCATCTTTTTCCCATATGATGGGTCCAGGTGGCCATGCACAGTTTTGTGAAACACACTCAAGTACCAATTCTGATCCTATAATAGGTACACTTTTAGCATTAGTACTGATGGTACATGTTTCAGCTTTTAACTGTTTACAGTAAGCATGGTTAAAACACAGACAATAATAACTTCACGTTTAGATGTCTTGGCCTTGACATCGTTCCAACTCTTGGGCATTGTTCACCAGACTCACTCATTCCCCAGGTCACAGGAGGCTGTATCTTCTTCTTCCTTGGTGTCTCCACTTCCCCAGCGACAGTGTGGCCATCTTTGCTGTGGAAGGCTCAGTTGAGTGGTCTGATATATCTGAGTGGCACCTGTCAGGGGGAGGATTCATTTTCTGGAAAAACGTAAGCATATCCTCCTTTCATTGTTAGTAAAGGAGCTGGAGTTTTGATCCAGAGACCTGATTCAAGGTCCCTCCAAAGCACCTGTGATAAGGACTGTGGGACAGTTGGTCCCTGCCAGTGTTTAGCCATTGGGGGAATTACTTGATCATTTAAAGTTAATAAAGATCTTTGTAATATGAAATGAGGATTCTGTACTGTTATTCCAGGTATAGGTGATTCCCCCATTTTTATCTTATTTATTTGATTTTTGAGGCATTTGTTTTGTCTTTCTATTATGGCTTTCCCTGTGGGGTTGCCAGCTGTGTGAAAAATACCCCCAACTTTGGAAAAATTGTTGTAAAAATTTACTAGTATAAGAAGCTCCATTATCTATTTTTATTTGATGAGGTATCTCTAAAATTGAAAATGTCTGAATAAGGTGTTTAATTGCATCCTCTGTTGTTTCTCCTGTATGGGCCGCAGTATTTAAAAGCAAGGAATGAGTTTTAACTGAACAGTGAATATATTTAAGCTCTCCAAATTCAGATATATGGGTGATATCAGTTTACCAAATTATATTGAAGCATAATCCATGAGGATGGACTCCAGTCATAGGGCCCAAAGGAAGGAAAGGGGCACACTGAGAACATTGTTTAACTATCAATTTGGCTTGATCCTTGGTAAAATGAGGATACAAGGCTTTTAACATTTTTGCTGGTTGGTGGAGGAGTTGAGGTATGCATAAGGGAGTCATTGCATTTATTTGTGTAGTCAGGTTATCTGTTTGTTGATTTAAGGAGGCTAACAGACCAGGCACTCCAGTATGGGAACATATATGGGTTACAAAAAAAGGATGTTCTCTTTGGCGAATTTTAGTCCTAAGAGACAAAAATAACATTCTCAAAAGGTTTTCCTGGTTTATGTTGTAAAAAGGCTGTTTCTAGTTTTGCAAGTACCTGAACAGCATATTCATAATCTTTAAAAATATTTAAAGGTTGAAGAAAAAAGCATGAAGCTTTGTAGAATAGCATAAAGTTCTGAATATTGAGCAGATGTGGAAACAGGCATGTCTCAAGTATGAGAAATGTTTTGTTTTGTTTGGAGCTGGTGTAAAATAGCAGCAGCCCTTCCTTTACTGGTCCCATCTGTGAATAATACATCTGATCCTGTCAGAGGCGAATGAGAGGTTATTGTGGGATAAATGAATTGACTCATCTGAAATAATTTCAAAAGCTTCCATGGAGAGTAATGAATACCGATGTCTCCAGAAAAATTTGAAAAAGCAAGATGTCAAGATGGAGAGATTGAAAAAACAAATTCAATTTTCTCCCAGGTAAAGGGCAAGATTATCTTTTCTGGGTCCTTCCCAGAAACATGGAAAGTTCATAAACAAGCTCTGTGAATTAAAAGAATTATCATGGAGTAATAGGTGTTTTATTTCTGTTGATATGGTGGAGAAGATGGATAAATTTTACCAGACAATCAGGTTCCTGAAATATAGTAGCCAAAAGTTCATTTATATTGGGTATCATAAGTATCTGGATATCTTTATGAGGACTAACTCTACTTATTTGGTGAACGACTTTATTGATTATAGTCAAAGTTTGTTTAGCTTCATTATTTAAAGGTCTAAGGGAGTTAGGGTCTGAATCCCCTTCTGGGAGGTGGAAAAGAGGGCTTAATTGCATTGTAGTAAGGTGAAGAGAAGGTCTGTACCAATTCAGACATACCATAAATTGTTGTAATTGATTTAGGGTACAAGAATTTAGTAATTCTATAGTGGGGGTAGTAGCATATAATTGAGTATCTAAAATAACATAAATAAGTATAAGGAGCATGTATTTGAATTTTTCTGAGGAAATATAGAGCCTTTATTTTTCTAAGTGGCTTTTAGCTTATTAAGCATAGTCTCTAACAGCTGAATAGAAGGGTGGCTGAGAAGAATGTCATCGATGTAAAGAATGACAGGAATGAAGGGAAATTCCTTTAGCATAGGACTAATTACTTTATGAACATAAAATTGACATATAGTGGGACTATTTTTCATTCCCTGTGGTAATACCTTCCATTGAGATCTTTTAGTGGGAATTGTATGGCTATTTACTGTCCCGCACTATCGTTTCGCCAGCAAGAACGACGCGGCACACTCAGGATCCTTCTGTAGAAAAGCTTTAATGCATCTTGAGAGGGAGAGCATAAGCTTACAGGGCGAAGACCCCGAATGTCGGAAACCCAGCCCTTATATAGGTTAGTAAGCCCGTCTTGGACGTGGCAACTCTTGATTGGTCACAAACTCATCAGCCCATATCACGCCACGAGGTAGGCAGAGACTAGAAGGTGGAAAATTACTTCGGGCATGCGTACTGACTTATTTACTGCTCAGCATGAACCGGATGTGAGTGCCATCTTGTAATGGTGTCTGCAGGGATGGCAGGCGGCTCCCCACATCTCCCTCTTTTTACTTTATATGAAGCAAATAGATTTCCCAAAATGAGAGGGTAGAGACAGTGGTCGAACCTCTCAGTTAAAATCTTGATCAGACCATGTATGGGAGTCATCCCTAGGTCTACTCTGGAGCCCAGGATACTCTCAACCTGTCCTCTGTTGTTTTTTTGGGAAAGGGAAACTCGGGCAGGCAATCCTTATGTGGAACGATATGTCTCTCAGCGGGACAATAACCCCCTGTGTGATACCTTATTTAACAACCCTCTTTGGGTGTTGTGTTAGACACTTTGTCCAATGTAATGAACCTAGGTTCCGGGCGTGCAAGAGCTGTCTTGCCAGCAATCTATTGTTTGAGTATAGTCAACCACACGTCAGTGGAAGCTCTATGTTTTAGGGCCGCAAGTGTATGTGCAATAACCACCTTGTCTCGCTTATTTTGGGTTCTGAGTCTGTAGACCATTTATAGGAGAAATACCAGTCCGCAGCAGACGGCCATACTAAACATTCTCACTCTCACCCATTCCTTGAAGTAGGAAACAGCTAAAGAGATTCAAGATGACAGTCCCTTGGTGAAAGAAAGATCAAGACATGTGGAGTTGATCTGGAGTACGGCCGTCCTCAGTTCGCGGAGCGTCTGCTCAAATTCAGAAGTCCAATTTTGTAAAATGTACTGAGAAAGGCTCTTAAATAGATTAGCTGCTCTAATAAAATTTTTATATGGGATAGAAGTAATACATAGGCCAGGGAGCTTCTGCACACACCCCAGCTGTGCCATTTGCCATGAAATATCTAACTGCTCTTGTACTAGATCAATGCGTTGATTGACCAACATAAGGCCTCCTTGTATTTGAGTATTAGCGGAGGTCTGCTTATCTATAGCCAGAAATACTGTGGCGGACAGATCATTAATGCTCTGTGCAGCTTGCACTGAACTGGACAGAGCAAGGGCAGAGGCTGTAACTGATGTCGCAACTGTAGTGGTGGCAATTACAGCCACAACAATGGCTGAGATCTCGAAATCTCTTCTCTGTCTAGATAATGACATGTTATTGGGGGCCTCTACCGGAACAGGTACAAAACGTGGCATTTGGGTCACTATCGCAATGGGGAACCTTTAGCATCTCAGCATAAGGTGTAATAACAGTCCCCCTTCTCACATTTTAGCCTAGCTTCAACATGGCTTTTGTTGCTAACAATCTAAATAAATGGTGGCCAAACACAGACAGGGGTGATAGCATAATTTTCATAGGCAAAGGTCTTATATTTAATATCAGTGGTGGTCCAACGACGTGATCCTGAACTCTTGCCTGATGAGAGTTGTTTGCCAAAATTTCCCTGTCAATTATATTTTAACTGTCTTAGCTCTCCCCTGCCTCTTTTTAACATGGCCAAGGGTGAAAGGTCTGTACAGCTTTCGGGCTTTCCGCAGTTAAAGCAGACCCTTTTTTCGGGCCCCTTAGGGGGGCGTCTCTGGGACTGTAAAATGGCTGCTGCCAGCCCTGCATTGGTAAGAGGGCCCCCTAACTCTCTACAAACCCTAAGCCAGTCCTGCATCCCTTTGTTTTTTCTTGGGGCAATGGCGGCACAGCATTCCTGAGTGGCTTGTTCAAAGACAAGCTGTTCGACAAGAGGCATGGCTGTCTCAGAGTCTCCAAAAATGCGCCCTGCCGCCTCCGTCATCCTAGCCACAAAATCAGAAAAAGGCTCTTGAGCTCCTTGTATAATCTTTGTTAATTGGTTACCTCCCTCACCCTTTTTAGAGAGTGCCTTCCAGGCCCTGATGGCAGTGCTCGAGACTTGTTGGTATGCTCCCCAGGGGAAATTTGTTTGATTGGTTGCATAGCGTCCCTGCCCTGTCAGCATGTCAAAAGTCTATTCTTGTTTTTCTGGTGTCAAAGATATAGCATTGGCCCTGGCTTGTTTTTGAGTTGCTTTATGCCAAAGGGCCTTTCATTCCATAAACTGACCCATGCTGTTAAGCGTGGCCTTAGCTATTGTTTGTGAATCAGTAGGTGTCATGGAGTCTCTCGCCAGCCTGTCCAATTGTGCCAATGTGAAATTGGCGGTGACGCCATACTTTCTGACTGACTTTGTTAATTCCTTTATTTGGTTATATTTTACGGGTGCGTATACTCGCCCGTTCTCTAGGCCTTCAAAGACAGGGAAGGCCGAACGTAACTTCCTCCGCACTTTATCAGATAGGAGGGAAAAAGATCCTCGGCGGACCTCATACGGAGGGGACGCTGAGGGGGCCACTTGTGAAGCGGCCATCACAGAATGTGAATGTTTTTGGTGTCTCTTGTTGCCTTGTACATGATCATCTGGATGATATCTTTCTTCCTCATACTTCGCTACTTCCTCATCTAGCTCCGCCTCCTCCTCCGGGTCAAGGCTCTCGTCCTCAGAGCTCCCGGGGCTTCCTGAACTACTTAATTGCAGAGCCTTTAGTTCTCGGACGGGGTATATACTAGTCCCTTTGTCCGGCCTCTCGACAGGCAAAGAATCTCTAGGCTCTTTAAAATACGCTCCCTTGTCAACAGACCTTCCGGGAGGGCCATTTTCCTTATTTGGGGCCCGTTTCTTTTTTCGTGCACCTAACCTCTCACTGCGTTCAGTTTCTGACATGCTATCCTGGACTTCCTCAAGAACATTTCGACTTTCCGCCACAACGGCCTGGCATGTTTTATACAACAAAACTATAAGTGCTCCCAGAATGATAACCAAGGCCTCAAAGCTACCTTTCCAAGGCGGAAACAGGTTCAAGCCAAAGTCCAGAAAAAACATACCTCTATGAACGTCCTTACCTGCAGTTCTGAATCCTCCTTGAACTCAAGGGGTCTCCGATGGTGCTGACGATGGTTTGGTCGAATTCCCGGGTCTCAGCATCAGTTGTCCCGCGCTATCGTCTCGCCAGCAAGAACGACGCGGCACACTCAGGATCCTTCTGCAGAAAAGCTTTAATGCATCTTGAGAGGGAGAGCATAAGCTTACAGGGCGAAGACCCCGAATGTCGGAAACCCAGCCCTTATATAGGTTAGTAAGCCCGTCTTGGACGTGGCAACTCTTGATTGGTCACAAACTCATCAGCCCATATCACGCCACGAGGTAGGCAGAGACTAGAAGGTGGAAAATTACTTCGGGTATGTGTACTGACTTATTTACTGCTCAGCATGAACCAGATGTGAGCGCCATCTTGTAATGGCGTCTGCACGGATGGCAGGCGGCTCCCCACAATTTACTGGGACTGAAAAGGCAAAACATTCTTTATCATCAGGATATAATGGAATTGAGAAAAAAAAAACAATCTTTTATATCAGTGATTATAATAGCACTTTGGGCAGGGATGGCTGAAGGGGAAGGAAGCAGGGATTCCATCTTTTTCATGGTAGCATTTACTTTTCTTAAATCTTCCAGAAATCTCCATTTTCCCTGTGCCCTTTTTTTTTTTTTTTTTATCTGATAATTATTGGAGTATTCCAAGGGCTACTGGAGGGCTCTAAATGCCCTTTATGTAAATGTCCTTGTATAAGACCCTGTAAATGAGGTAATTTATTATTAGGAATGGGCCATTGATCCACCCAGGCAGGGTCATCAGCTATCCATTTGTCTCACTGAATTTTCTCCTTCCCACTCTCTGTTTAACCTGCCTTCACTCTTTTCAGGGTCTCTTGCACTGGGTGCTATTAGACAAACCTAATGCACATCTTTATCTGAATTTTTCATAGTTTATATCCTGGATCCTGGGGGGGGGGAGACTTATAAAAGAAAGAACACCAATACCCACTACCCAGCTCCGCAGCTGCTTGGCTCACGGTTCCAGATCACTTCCCTGCCTGCCCATAGTTTCCGTTAGCTTTCACCCACACATTGTGGGCCTGCAGTCTCGCCCACGTTGGTAAATGCCCCCTCTCGTGTCCACACAGGTGAGACACTGGAGTCATCTTTTCTGCACAAGCCGCCCACTTCTTCTGTCCAAGATGGTGCCAAAATCCCTTCCTCCAGTGGCTGACTCTCTGCAATTGACTCTCCCGAGTCAATTCTCCACAGGAGGCCCCACTCCTCGGGGGAACCAGGCCTTTTGGGGACACACCATTTTAGTTTAATAGGCTCCAGTGGTGAAGCAATTGTCCTTAGGATTGGGGGTGATGTATGAAAGTACTATTAGTAGCCTGGGATAGTTTAGGGGTAGATTTAGGAGTCTGGGCTGGATCTGAGGAGAGACACCTGTAACTGCCCCAACATAACTCTTCCCCCCTTAGTAATAAATGGTTGAAAAGTTCCCCAGACTCCACCTGGGTCTTCCCATGGCAGGGGATGCAAAGACTGGAGTGAGGAAGTAGTTCCTCCTACTCCCAAGGGGCGGGGGGTTCTTTGTGGGCCAGTGTAAGGGCCAGCCTTCATGTTTAATAATTGATCAGCCTCTGTGTCTAATAAGCCCTTTATTGCAATTCCTGGTATTATTAAAGTCATTGTGGGTTTGAGATCGGCTGTCATAGGACAAGTCTATAATGTCCAAAGAGGATTTACCTCCTTTGGGGCTGCATACGCTTTTTGTTGCAGGGTTGATGGCTGCCCCATCTCTCGTTTAAAGGTTTGGTGTTTTTATTGAAATGAGAATGGCAACCTCTGGCCCAACGGAAACCTCTCTGACATTTTGGGAATTTTCTTTTTGGCCTAGCCCCCAAGTTGGTGGTGGGGGCGGTTAGATACAGATTGGTATTGTTTGGCAAAGTGGCCTAATATTCCACATTTAAAACATGGATCTTTCGGGTGAGCAGCAAAAGCTTCTGCTAAAGCAGTGGCCATCATGCTAGCCTCTGTGGAAACTGTGCCTATGTCCTTGGTAGCTGTGACCCATAAGGAGAGATCTTGGCTCTTTATGGGTGCAATTGCTGCCTTGCATCCCTGATTTGATCCATCATAAGCAAGTTGCTTTATTAAGATTTGAGTAGCCTCTAAATGTAGGACCTTAGCCTCCATGGCTTGCCAGACCCTGGCTAGAAAAATCGGCCTATTGTTCCTGGGCTTTTGTTTTTAAATCAGTGAAGCTGACTTGAGCCATTCCCCCAGCATAGCCCTCCACACTTGAAGTGCTTAGAGGTACACTTGGTCAAAGTATTTGGTGGCAGGTCTTTCTGTGCCTCCACATCAGCATATTGGCCCTCTCCATTTAGCATATCAGCAGTTATCTGGACATTAGCTTGAGCATTTTTTTGGGTTGGGCAAGGTGCTTAAAGTCCGAAGTAGTGATTAGTTTGTGGCTAAGCTGGTCAAAAATGGCCATGGTAAAAATACTGTGCAACCCATTTCTAGCACAGCTTTGTTGTTGCCCTTAAGGATCTGAAAGCCAAAGGGACCATGTGTTCTAAGTAAAGGATTATTTGGCTGTCCTGGCTGGGACCAGTGGGGAAATATTGGGGGGAGGGAGAGAGTGGCAAATTAGACTTCTCTCCAAGAGAGGAGTCTCCTGAGTAGATTGTGAAACATAAGTAGAAGGGAATCGGGATCAGCTGTAGAAGGAAGACTATAAGAGACATAAGCTACTGGAGGTGATGAAGGAGGCAGAGGAAGCAGGGGAGTGCTGGGAGAGTCTATAGATGGAGGCGCTGGAGGACTGTAATCTAAGGGGGAAGTAAGTCTTCTTTAGCACAATCAGAGGGCGGTGAATGACCAGTGGGTGTGGGGGGTCCCACTACTGGCTGGTTGCATTGGCAAAGGACAGACCAGAGCAGAAAATAACAAACAGATACAGCTGTCCCCTGCCTGTAGCAAACCTGCAAGTTGTCTCCAACTCTTTTCCATGTTCCTGAGTCAATGCTGCTCTCTAGTGGGAACGAAGGGTTACAACCTATAGTGGTTTCTAAAAAGGCCTTAACTTGACCATCTGTGCACTTAATTCCTCTAGACTTTAGCATGCTTTTAATAATTGCTTAAAAATGAGATCAGTTTTTTGAAGCTGAATGAACCATGATTACCCCTACTTACCGGCTTGGACTTGGCAGGAATCCTACTGACCTGGAAAAAAGGTTGCACTGTCTCCAAAGAAGCTAGGGTCTGAAGTCCTCAGAAAAGGGAGGGACAGGGGAGAGGACAGAAAATAGAGCAGAATAAAAGAGAGCATCCCTGGAGTCCCCAGGAACTCCATATGGGTTTACATAGAACAACAATATGACCTCAAGACAAGAGGCCTTCTTCCCCTACATAGGCTCAGGCTTCTAAGACCTCAAGGGTCCTTGATCTCAACAAGGGCACATTGGGCCTCTTAATAGCCTGAAAGGGGTATATGTTCCCACACAAGAGAGCCCCACGATGGGATAGGGAAAGTGAAAGCAATTGAGTGCAACTGACAGGCAGGTCTACCTGTCAGTTGGGCTTGGACAAGCTCAGCCAGGGTGCCCAACAATCAATAATTTGCCAAGGCCAGAACTGTCCACTGGCCTGTTTTCGGGTCCTGGAAAAGGAGAAAAAGGAATAGAAGTTGATAGGAAAAAAAGGTCCATATTCAGGCACCAGTTGCAGAGGCCACCCTATGGGAGACCCCAGCCCTAAGCTGCTGGATCAGAGGTGCAGAGTGAAGACTCTGGGGACTTGTGGGTCTGGCTACACATCTGCTCTCTTAAGAGTTCAACAGGTTTTTATACAGAAGAGAAGCTAGCAGTTATGTATAGCTTTTGCAGTTGCGTACAAAGCATCAGAACATATTCAGATGAAAAAACAGGAACAGGAACTTTTTGCTGGTATACTCTAAGGCAATCACATAGCAGGATGTTTATACCTTACTCAGGGCTATTGTCTTGTGATGTATTGATCAAGATGTTTAAGATGCCTCTATTAGAAAGAGGAACAGAGTCAGCCTATCTGATCTGGCCAAATTCCTCTACCAATCATGCAGTCGTTCCACATGTCAGGGTCTTGAGACTTCTGTGTTCATGGTCTCACCCATGGGTAGAGGTTATAGTTTGATCTCCAGGTTTCAGGTTCCACTCATTCAAATGTAGGTCATCCTGAACGCCAACACATTACTTTTTCGTTTTTTTTTAATCAAATGATTTATTATAAGCCCATGTTTCTGTCAGTGACATTGATTGAAATGAATATACCATTTTGATCTCTGTTTTTTAAATTTTATTTAAAGATTTCTCCTCACCTGAAAGTCTCCAGAGATGAGAACCACTGTGTTGTGAAGTTGTCTTGATATGACTGCTGCTCAAACTGCATTGTCACATGTAAAGTATGGCCTTGAAATGGGGATGGGGGGCCTGCTTTGCCTTGTGGAGGAACCTTTCTTCTGTGACAGCAATACTGGTGGTGCAGGGCCAGGGCAGGGCCAAGGACTTGAAATCCTTTGTAATAAGCCAAATTTATTTAAAAATCCATTTGGTTTTTATACAATACAAGGAACTGGCAGTCACATGGGATTTGGCAGTTACATACAAAGATTTATGGCAAAATTAGACAAGAAACAGGACATATAGCTTTTAGCTGGTGCCAGCTAGGGGTTGTTTGTACAGCAGGATGCTTGAACTTTTACTTATGGTTACCAGTGCCTATCTGGTAATTTACTGTCCACAATGTTCTCTTTCTTAGCACAAAAAGAATAGTAAACTTTTAGCTTTTAGCTTTTAGCCATGAGCTGGATAGCTTTAGTGTCAACTTGACACACCTGGGATGAGGGAGCCTCAATTAGGGAATTGCCTCCATTAGACTGGCCTGTGGCATGTCTGAGGGGCATTTTTTGATTGTTGAGTAATGTGGGAGGGCCCAGCCCACTGTGGGTGGTCCCACCCCTGGGCAGGTGGGCCTGTGTTGTATAAGAAAGCAGGCTGAGCAGGGGCCAGGGGAGCAAGCCAGTAAGCACCGTTCCTCCATAGCCTGTGCTCCAGCACCTCCCTCCAGGTTCTTGCCCTGAGTTCCTACCTTGGGCTCCCTGATGAACTGTAGCCTGGGAGATCTAAGACAAATAAACCCTTTCCTCCTGAAGTTGGTAGTACCCAGAATGTTTTTTCACAGCAGTGGAGAAACAAACTAGAACATCCCAGGAGTGAACTTTAAACCTGGCCTATGCTTTTAGCTAGCAATAGCTGAGAGTTTTTTGTTCAGACCAAGGAGCTGCGCTAAGGACTGTTGACCAGGATGCTTTCCCTCAGAGCAAGGAGCTTAAACTTTTGACACAGCCGCTTTTCTCCTTCTAGTCCTACAGTGTTCAGCAAGACAGGGATCTGAATGTGCTGCATTCAGAGCCCCTCCCTTCAGCAGAGATCGTAGCCTGGACTTTAAAAGTTTCAGGTCCATTTCACCCTAGAGCATGCCATCCTGGTTTCCTACACTGAAACACTTAATTTAGTTATTTATTATACGTCTCTCTGATACATAAAATGTAGGCACTTATAATAATAAACCTTCCTCTTGGAATTGCATTTACTGTACCCTAAGGGTTCTAATAAACTGTGGTTCTGTTTTCACCTGAATGAAGACATTTTAAATTTTCTTTCCTGGTTTCTTGTATAACGAACTGCTCAAACAAGAGTACACTGTTCAATCTCTACATATTTGTGCAGTCTTTGTCCTTTCCCTTGCTTTCCTGTTTTAGTTGAACTATTACATGAAATTACACAGGGAAACAGTTTCTTAGTTTTTAAAAGACTTACTGAGGATCTACAATGTTATCCATTTTATAGAAAGCCCCACAGAGTCACATGAATTTATGTGAGAGATGTTGCTTGGAATACTCTGTGGGTGATTGCTAAGTTCATTGGATCAATGGTACAGTTCAATTCTGAAGTTCCTTTATTGATTTTCTTGTCTTCATGAACTGAGAGCACCGAGGTACCTATATCACCCTTACTATTATATCTAGACCTGTCTGTATATCTACATCCAGTCATGTTCCTTATATACATCATTGGGTTTCCCAATGTTGTGTACATATGTGTAATTATAATTTTTAAATATTCCTGATGCTTTACTCCCTCTAGAAATATGTATAACACATACATCTTCATCACTGCTTCTGTTATTCTTATTTACAAGTCTACAATTTAATAGAAAATTCTTCCTATTATTCTTTATTTATTTGGTCTATTGAATTTTATCCATTTATTTTCATCCTGGGTCTTATGTGTTTGCTGGTAAGAAGTGCTTCTTATAGACTAAAGGTAGTTTTGTCTTGCTTTGTTTTTTTATAAATCAAACAGCTACTCTGCATTTTTGATAATTTTTATTTAATTTTTATGTGTTTCATATTTTAATCATTTTTATACCCCTTCCCCCATTGACAACCTCACATAGCACCTTCCACTGGAATTCATGCATTCTGTTTTTGTATTAAAGTTTATCATATCAAGTTAGTGGTCCTAAACATCCACCAGTGCAAGTCTACCCACTGAGTTTTAGTCAACCCTATCTACAGTTCCTCCATTTAAGAATATCATCTCTTTCTCACGAGCAGTAATCAGCTGCCAATAATTCATTGAGTAAGATTGGGGCCTTCTTCCCATTTCCACATTCCTGTGCTGGGTTTTTTTCTGCATGAGACTGCATGGTTCTTGGGTATATTGACACCACTTTTGTGGTTCATATGAGAAATGTCCCAGGAGCCTGTAGTACTCTATTTCCATTTGGTCATGTACCTGCTCCATGACTCTTACAGCCTTTCCACTTCTTCTTCCTCGGGATTCCCTGAGCCTTGAGGGGGTGGAGGTTAATATAGGATTCTTGTCTAAGGACCCACACTCTAAAGACTCTTAATATCTATTCTTTGGCCATTTGAGACCTTGTATGTTCCTGGTCCCCTGTTGAACGGGGGAGCCTCATTGATGAGAATCATGAGATGTATGAGTGTTCTCTTTACCCCTTTTTCTATGTTTCATGAGCCTTAGGGGTAGAGGTTGCATTGTAGATGTGCCACTTAGGCTTGGGCAACTCACAGACAATCTCTGTGTATGACCAGCTGTGGAACTCTGTAATAATCTCTGTCTATTGCAAAAGAAGCTTCTTTGATGAGTGGTGACTGGGATATTGTCTGTAAATATAAGCAACCATATTTTGCACACAGTAAGAAATTACATTTGTCTAGGGATGTCACAGCCTTGAGGTTTTCCTATAAAATCTATGGAGCAATGGAGCTGGAATTCACCTGAAAGGCAATGCTCTCATAACTTTGGACAGCACAATACAATCTGCTAAGGGAGAACATCAACTGGTGGTTCAGCCCAAGCTTTAACCCAATAACCAAATCAATGACCACAGCAAGCGACATTGCTGCAATAGTGACTCTTATATCTTGGGGGTAATCAACAGCTACCTAATTGGATTTAAAATTCATTCAATGGGAGGAAACTCATGTGTGGTGCATAGCCTCACACACATTACTGGAGAGGTCATACTCTGCATCATGTAACTTGTGTGCTAACATAGTAATACTTATGTTTACTTCTGAAAAGTATTTTGGGGGTTTTTAATTGAGCAGAAATTATATTTCCCACACAAACCCAGACCTCCACCCCCATCCATGCCTCCCCCTATCCCCTCACCAAACCCTATGTACTCTGCCATACATGCTGAGTCATATTCGTTCAGGTGCTTGTACCCAAATGTCCTTCAGTGTAAATGTTTCCACTGGAGTCTAATCAGCTTATCCAGTGTCATATGTAAGTCATACACTCCCTCACCCAGCAGCAACCAGTCTCAAATAGTTCTCAATTTAGTCCTGGCCCACCACCTATTTTTCACCTCCCCTTTGGGCCCTGGTTTAATTGAGCTGACATGGGTCCCAAGTTTGATGCCGCCACTGCCATAGGCTCAAATAAGCAAGTCTCCAGTGGCCTGGAAATCTCTACCTCCTTATGTTCATGAAACAGCCCTGGCTCTTACAATCTGTCTGCTTCTTTTTCTGCAATGGTCCCTGAGCCATGGGTGGATGAGGCTCCATTTAGGAGTCCCATCATACACTCTATAGTCTTTTATTCTCCAAAACTTGGCCAGTTGTGGCCTTCAGTGTGTGTACCACTCTGATGTACATGGAAGCCTCGCTGGTGACAGTTGAGGGGTGTATTAGCCCTCTCTCTACCCCTTATTCTTCTCTGTTCCATGAGCCTTGGTTGTAGAGATTCGACTGCAGATGTGTCACCTAGTACTGGGCATCTTCCAGGTGTATGTTCTCTGTGCCTGACCAGATGTGCAGCTCTGCAGGTAGCCTCCATCTGTTGTAAAAAAAACTTCTTTGATGAGTTCTGTATGGCATGATTGTCACTCTAAGGGAGGTCTCTGCTATCTGGCACTACATCCCCTACCAAGCAGCTCTTAGGTATACATATGCATTTATATTCAGACACCCTACATGCATTTCTCATAGGGGTTCTAGGGCATCACTTTTCCCTTTAAGTTTCATAGGCCCCTGAGATTCACTCTCCCTACTCTTTTCTCTCCCATCCGGCCTCCCTCCCTTCATAATCACAGTGCCCCCATTGTCACCACACTCCCCAAATGCCTCTCAACTCCTGCCATCAGAATTTATATACTCACACACAATTCACAAATGAAGGAAAACGTACGTTGCTTGCTTTTCTGGGATTGTGTTACTTCACTTAGTAAAACACTCTCTAGCTCCATCCATTTACCTACAAATTTCATAATTTCATCTTACTGCTGAGTAGAACTCCATTGAACAGACATATCACATATTCATTAACCATTCATCAACTGAGGGACATTTAGGTTGTTTCAATTTCTTAAGCTATTGTGAAGAGAGCAGCAACAAATATGGATGTACAGGTATCTCTACAGTACGATGAGTCCTTTGGATATATGCCAAGGAGTGGTACCACTGCATTATATGGTAGGTTCATTTTTAGTTTTTGAGGGTGCTCCACACTGCTTTCTACAGTGGTTGCACAAGTTTGCATTCTCACCAGTAGTGAATGAGCGTTCCTCTTTCTCCACATCCTCTCCAGCATTTGGAGTTTTTCTTTCTCTTGATTTTAGCTAGTCTGACTGAAGTAAGATGAAATCTTAAAGTGGTTTTGGTTAGCATTTCTCTAATTACTATGGATGATGAGCACTTTTAAGGTACTTCTTAGCCATTTTTATTTCTTTGCTTAAGAACTCTCTTTAGGTTTATAGCCCATCTTTTTGTTGGGTCATTTATCTTCTTAGTTCTTTCTCTCTTTGAGTTCTTTGTATATTCTGGATATTAATTCTCTGTCAGATGTGTAGCTGGTGAAGATGTTCTCTTTCAGTGAGTTTCCTTTTCCCATCTTTGGTTGTTTCTTTTGCTATACAGAAGCTTTTTAGTTTAATGAGGTCCCACTTGCTGATTGTTGACCTTACTGACTGAGAAGCTGGTATCCTCTCCAGTACTTTCCTATGCCTATATCTTGGAGGGTGCTGCCTATGTTTCTTCTAGCAGTTTCAGAGTTTCAGGTGTTAAATTGAGGTCTTTGATCCATTTGGAGTTGACTTTTGTACAGGGTCCCAAGTTTCATTTTTCTGCAAGTGGAGATTTAATTTTGCCAGCACCATTTGTTGAAGATGCTATCTTTCCTCCATTGTGTGTTCTTAGCACCTTTGTCAAATATCAGGGAGCTGAAATTATATGAACTCATGTTTGGACTTTCACTTGTGTTCAATTGATTTATGTGTCAATTTTTCTGCCAGTACCATGCTGTTTCTATGACTATAGCTTTGTAATATAATCTGAGATCTTGTATGATGATTCCTCCCAGCATTGTTCTTTTTCTCCAAAATTGTTTTGGCTATCCTAGGTCGTTTATGACTCCATATGAATTTTAGGATTATTTTGTCAAGTTCTGTGAATAAAGTCACGGGTATTTTGATTGGGATTGCATTGAATCTATAAATTGCTTTTGGTAAGATGGTCATTTTCACAATATTGATTCTACCAATTCATGAGCATGGTAAGTCTTTCCATCTCCCAGTGTCTTCCTCTATCTCTTTTTTAAAGTTTTAAATTTTTCATTATATAGATCTTTAATGTCTTTGGTTATGTTTCTTCCTAAATATATTATTTGTTTAAGGCTATTGAAAATGGGAGGGTTTCCTCGAGTCCTTTTTCTGGTTGATTGTTATTGGTATATAGAAAAGCTGCTGGGTTTTGTAGGTTTATTTGTATCCTGCCACTTTACTGAAAGCATTAATCAACACTAACAGTTTTCTAGTGAAATTTTTGGGATCTTGTATGTATAATACCATATCATCTGCAAATAAGAATAACTTGACCACTGCTTTTCCAACTGGTAATCCTTTCATTTCCTTCTCTTATCACTCTAGCAAAGGTTTCAAGCACTATATTGAAAAGGAGTGGAGATAGTAGAGATAGTCTGGTTTCTGGTTTTAACAGAAACTGTATTAGTCAGAGTTCTTCAAAGAAACAGAACTGATAGAATGAATATATATGTATAGAGATTTATCAGCTTAGCTCACAGGATAGAGTCCGAGTAGTCCAACAATGGCTGCACAACACTAGAGATGCTGAGAATCCATAGTCGTTCAGTCCACAAGGATGGATATCTCAGTAGTCCCAATCTGGCACTGAAGCTCTGATGAATTCCAAAAGATCAGGTAATCTTCAGTCTACAGCAGCAAGACGCATTCACCAGCAAGAGAGAAGGCAAGCAGCAAGAAGCCAGGCATTCTCCTCTGTCATGGCCTTTTATAAGGGCTGCCATCAGAAGGTAACACCCACATTTAGGATGTGTCTTCCAGCTTCAGATGATCCAATCAAGAAGATCTCCCTCATTTCAGTTAATCCCAGATCCAGTCAAGTTGACACTTAGGATGAGCTATCACAAGTCCACCCCTTGTCAACTTGACACCCAATAGCATCTCTCTATGCCATACTTAATTTTCAAATGAAAACAATTTTGAGGTCATAATTTCATCTAACATGATATAACTATCCCATCATACAATGACCAATGCATTATGCATCTTAGAGTAAGTGATAAGATCTTCGAGGAATGCTTAGTCCTTTAGAGTCTCATAACCCAATATAATCATATAGGTTCACAACACCTAGCCACTTAACACTTATCTAAATTACACATTCAAATAAGAATAACTCATGTATCTGCTTAACATATGTGTATACATGCACAAGCCTATTCTCAACCAAATAAGACAAAAATACTCATGTCAATTACAATCCACATTTCTGCAACTGGTCACGTGGCCTAAATTGGTATTTGTAACTACCTTCTTCTACTACCCATTCTGTATTTCCTCCACCATCAGCAAGCACCTATACAGGTTTTGGCTCTTTCCCTGGAGGAGTGACCCATACTTTCATCCCTGAAGTGTCTGGGCCATTTGTTATTCTGTCTGGATTGGGTCATTGCGGTTTCTCATTGACCTTAATCACAGAATATGGTAACACCAAAAGTCACGCTAAGGAATCTCCTGCCTTCCAGATATAACCTTCATTACCTCCATTGTGGAGAACCAGTCCAATTTCCCCCTGGTAGTCTGGGTCAATCACCCCCCCCCCTTATACTATTATTCCTTTCTTAGCCTGCTGACTTAAGGGCATCAGAAGCCCAAAGTGTCCAGGGGGAAGTCTTAGCTTCCAGTTCAACAGAATGTTTGTTGTCTCTCCTGGCAGATGCACTCCCTCCTCTGGAACCAAAACATCTAAGCCAGTAGGGTGCAAAGTCGAGGGTACAGGAAGAAAAAATTTTCATAGTGGATCACCAGGGGTGATAGTGAGTGGAATCATTGCCACTTCCACTCCTTGATTCCTGGACCTGTGAATCCTGGCTATAAGAGAAACTGTACCACATATTGGACTCTGATTCGAAGCATACACTGCCTTCTGGAGGACCTGCCTCAGCCCTCCAGGCTATTGGCACTTAATTAGTGCTGTAACTGTGTCTTTAAGAGACAATTCCATCATTCTATCAAGCCAGCTGCTTCAGGATGGTGGGGAACATGGTAAGACCAGTGGATTCCATGACATGGACCCACTGTCGCTATTTTTGGCTATGAATTGAGTTCCCTGGCCAGAAGCGATGCTGTGTGGAATACCATGATGGTGGATAAGGGATTCTGTAAGTCCCTGGATAGTAGTTTTGGCAGAAGCATTACATGCAGGAAAGGCAAATCCATAATCAGAATAAGTGTCTATTCCTGTAAGGAAAAAACGCTGTCCCCTCCAAGAAGGAAGTGGTCCGATGTAGTCAACCTGCCACCAGGTTGCAGGCTGGTTGCCACGGGGAACAGTGCCATATCAGGGGCTCAGTGTTGGTCTCTGCTTTTGGCAGATCTGACACTCAGCAGCAGCTGTAGCCAGGTCAATTTTCGTTAGTGGGGGTCCATGCTGTCGAGCCCACACATAACTTACATCTCTGCCACCATGGCCACTTTGTTCATGGCCCATTGAGCAATGACAGGGATAGCTGAAGAAAGAGGCTGACAATCCAGAGTGGGTCATCCTATCTACTTGATTATTGAACTCATCTTCTGCTGAAGCCACTTTTTGATGAGCATTTGCATGAGACACAAGTATGTTCACACCCTTTGCCCATTTGGAAATATCTATCCACATACTTCTTCCCAAAATGTCTTTCTCACCAATTTTCCAATCATACTCCTTCCAAGTCCCTGACCATCCAGCCAAACCATTGGCTACAGCCCATGAATCAGCATATAATCGCACTTTTGGCCATTTCTCCTTCCAAGCAAAATGCACGACCATGTGCACTGCCTGAAGTTCTGTCCACTGTGAAGACTTTCCTTCCCCAGTGTCTTTCAGGGTTGTTCCAGAAATTGGCTATAATGTTGTAGCTGTCCACTACTGAGTGGTGCTTGCATAGCATGCAAAGCCATCTGTAAACCAAGCCCTAGTCTTCTATTCCTCAGTCAACCAATCATAAAGCACACCCCATGAAGTCATAGGTGCATGGTTGAGAATAGGAGGCATCATAACAGGAGTAAGAACCATAGGCATTTTGGCAACTTCTTCATGTAACTTGCTTGTGCCCTCTGGGCCAGCTCAATCCCAATCATGTGCAGGGTCCTAAAAGCCCCACCTTACATAATTCCAAAAGGAAGTTACTGGGGGCGCGGCCTGGCTTGCTTTGAAAGTCTGAAGTATACTCCACATTGCTGAGGAGTGCATGATCAGCACATAACCATCCTTAAGATACACCCTGGGGGGGGGAGGGTGGAGTTCCAGGTGCCTTTATAAGCTTTGGAACACTTGCAATAAGTGAGTCCCTGCTTGACTAGGCTCCCCATTGCGTCTGAGTGTCCCCTGGTAATGGGGGTAGCATGGGCTGGCGAATGGCATGCTTACTCATCCCCAATCCTCACCTCTCCAGGGGTCACAAGTTCGAACCCCCGGCATCTGGCACTCAACATGGCACTCAAAGGAAGGTGAAAAGAAGAAAGAAGAAGAAAAACAGATTGCGGCCGATTGAAGAGGTTAGGGGTAAGCAAGACCCTAAAAAATGGGTAATACAATTTTTAAGTTTGAAGACCCAGCGCTTAAAGCACTGAGAGATATGCTTAAAAGCAGGGGATTGGATTTGTCAGATCCCATAGCTCAAAAGGTTTGGGCAGAGGCAATTCATTTGGCTCCCTGGTTACTTGGGGCTAATGTTTTTACTGGGGATACATGGGAATCATGGGAAGGGTTTGAGGAAGAAGGCAGAGATGTAACAGAAGTGAACCCAAAAGCAGCCAGAGTAACAAGCTGCACCTCTGGTGTACCCTGCCAGCTTCAGAGCCTCCCAGGAAGAAGGGCGGGGTGGAGCAGAGCACATGGGGTCAGTGGCAAAAGCCGCTCACCCCACCCACCTTGAACTAACATGTGCGTGCAGCAGGCGACAGGCAGCAGTGGCCGTGGGCGCATTAAAAAACAAACAAACAAACAAAAAACAACCAAAGACCTTTGGCTGTGCACCGACAAGCTCTAGGACTGCTGAAAAGGCCCCAGGGAATGTGGCTCGTGGAGGGACCCTGCCCCTTCATTTTGGTGGGTGGCCAGGAAACCACCCCGCCCCAAGTGGTACAGCCCTTGTGGGCAGCAGCATTCACCAATGTTTTCACTGACTGGGGAAGATGTGGAGAAACTAAAAGCAGCTCAATTCAAGGAACTCATGGCCATTTTTTTCCGAGAGTATTCACACTCCTTAAAGAGAGAGAAGCCACTATCTTCTTACAGCATCTTAGGGGGCACCAAAGATTGCCTGGGCTTTTATCCCAAGGCAATGCAGAGGCAGACAAGATGGCTTATTGTGTACAGTTCCTGCCTCTGCAATAGCCAGGGGTGAGCTCCAGGGAACTCAAGCCCAATTCCTTGTGGCAAACGGATGTCACACACTATGCTCCTTTTGGAAAGCTTAAGTATATTTTTGTATCTGTTGACACATTCTCACATGCCTGTTGAGCTACCACTCATACAGGAGAGAAGTCTAAACATGCTCAGTCTCATTTTCTCCAGTGCTTTGCTACATTGGGACTGCCCCAAAGAATTAAAACTGATAATGGACCATGTTTTGTGAGTAAAACTTCACAAGATTTCTTCTCACTTTGGGGACTTCAACACAATACAGGAATTCCCTACAATCCCCAAGATCAAGCCATTATAGAACGCAGCCATCAAAACCTAAAAATTCTATTACAAAAACAAAAAGTGGGAATAAGCCCTCACCAGCAGTTGGGTATGGCCTTATTCACTATTAATGTTCTTAATTTTCAAAAAAATCAGTTGAAATTCTGGTTTCAGAAGCAATAGGGACGACAGGAGCAGAGACCTGAGGTACGGGTAAGATAGAAGTATCCCATCACCAGGCAATGGAAAGGACCAGACCCATTGCTAGCCATGGGTTGAGGCTTTGGGTGTGTCTACCTTACAGGAGATTCAAACCCTATATGGGTGCCTTCAAAAACCTTAAGTGGGTAGGCCAGGATCCAACTGACTAGCATGACGGTCCATGGACAATAGTTCATGAGACAAAATTCCTCTCTTTATTTGTATCCATCTGAGGTAAAGGACACAGCTCCTTGGCTTCATTGCCAGTCAGCCTCTACAACTGGCTGATTGACTAAAAGGTACATGGTCTCAGAAGTATTTCAACTTGTCCTATGCCATGACTTGCTTTGTTTCTCTTGATAATGCTTATCTTTAAGTGTCTTTACCAGATAATTTGGTGACAGAGGACCCTTGGAACTGCCACAGCCCACCTCCTCCTGATTATGGACTTCCTCAGGACCCCCTCCAGTTGCCCACGCTTGGCTAACCAAGTTAGGCAGAGACTAAGACTGTCATTACCCATGCAGCTGCCCTTAATCATGATGCATTTTCAGCCAAAGACGGGTAAGATGTCCCATGACAAGCACTCCTAAGACAGGACATGCACATGGCCAGGTGCATGATCCAGTGATGGGCAAGGCTTGATCAGAGGTGACACAACCTAAGACAGGCAAAAATGCATAAGATTTGAGGAAAGAGATAGCCATCTCTCCTCAGGGAGCCGCCTATGAAGTGGGTAACCCATAAAATAAAGTCAGTCTGGCCTTAAAATAAAAATGAAAAGGGGGATATGTGGGGTCCTAAAAGCCCCACCTTGCATAGGTCCAAAAGGAAATTACTGGGGACACTGCCTGGCTTGCTTTGAAAGTCTGAAGAATACTTCCGCACTGCTGAGGAGTGCATGATCAGTGCGTGACTATCCTTAAGATACACCCTCAGGTGGGGAGGGGGGAGCTCCAGGTGCCTTTATAAGCTTTGGAACACTTGCAATAAATGAGTCCCTGCTTGAGTAGACTCCCCCTTGCATCTGAGTGTCTCCAGGTAATCGGGGCAGCATGGGCTGGTGAACGGCATGCTTACTCATCCCCAATCCTCACCTCACTGGGGGTCGCGGGTTTGAACCCCCGGCAACCATGTATATACCTCTTCCATTTAATAATGGATTGTTGCTGTGCATGGGCTACTTTATGGCTTGGGGGGTCAGATAACACCCAGCTCATGATTGGCAGCTCCAGTTGCATGGTGACTTGGTGGCCCATTGTCAAATGTTCAGTTTCCACTGAGGCCCAATAGCAGGCTAAGAGCTGTCTCTCAAAGGGAGAATAGTTGTCCGCAGATGAAGGCAAAGCCTTACTCCAAAATCCCAATGGCCTCCACTGTGATTCCCCTATGCGAGCCTACCAGAGACTCCAAGCAGCATCTTTATCTGCCAATGATACCTCAAGCACCATCGCATCTGCTGGATCATATGGCCCAAGGGGAAGAGCAGCTGTACAGAAGCCTGGACCTGTTGAGGGGCCCTTTCCTGTTTCAAGCAAGAGCCGTACTCCATTTTCATCATTGAACTTTCTCTTCAGGCACTTTACTAAATTTCTATCCTAGCTCATTCTTTCCCCTCATGGATTCTTAGTTTTGGTCAATTGACAGTGTCCACTGTTCTTGGGAGTTGTGGAATTGCTGATTTTATTTTAATTTTCAAATGTCTGTATTTAATATTCCCCCAGTATTGTCTTCCACCCCTTGTATTTTTCTCCTCTACTTGATTTAGATTGTTTTGGTTTGTGTTCTTCAGTATCTCAGCTTACTTTCTGAATTTCTAATCCATGTTGAATTTAGCCCTTTATTTCATTTATCTGCCCCTGTGTTTCTTATATGATGTCCTACATGCCATTTGTAAGTTGATTTTGACTTATCTGGCATTTCATCCATTTCAGTATCTTCAAATTCAGTAATTGAAGAGTTTCAATCTTTAGACAATATTGCTTTTCCCTGCCTTTTTTCAAGCTTCTTATTTTTCTATGTTGCAATTGAGTATCTTTTCTTTTGGATATCTCTTACTGATTTATTTGTGATCTTCTTAGTGATTAGCCTACTCTTCCATGTTTAATTGCCCTAGAAAGAAACAATAATAAACACAGCCACATATTCTAAAACATTTAACTTTGTTTTGATTTATTTATTTGAGCTTTTGAAATTTCATACAACAGTTCTTAATCAAATTTAGACCCCCTCCCTCATCCATGCTTCCTTAACCCCTCTCACCAAACCTCACCTATTCTGCCATACATGCTAAGTCCTATTTATTCAGGCATTTGTACCCAAATGTACTTCAGTACAAAAGGTCCACAGGAGTCCAGTCAGCTCATCTAGTGATCATATCTAAGTCATACTCTCTCTCACCCAGCAGCAATCAGTCTCGAATACTTCTCAGTTCCAGCTGACATCCATTACTCTCCTCCCCTCTGGGTCCCATGCACAACACCACCATTGTCACAAGTTCACATGTGTAAGCTTCCCATGGCTTGGAAGTCCCCAGTTCCCTGTGTTCATGCACTAGCCCTGGGCCTTAAAATCTTTCTGCCGCATCTTTCACAACAGTTCCTGAGCCATGGGTGGATGAGGTTCCACATAGGAGTCCTACCTTACATTCTACAGTCTCTTATTCTTTAAAACTTGGCCAGTTGTTGCCATTTGTGTGCATCACACTCTGTTGTATAAGGAAGCATTACTCCTGAGAATTGAGAAATGTACTGGTTTTCTCTCTACCCCTTATTCTGCTTTGTTTCATGAGCCTTGGTGGGAGAGGTTCAACTGTAGATGTGTCACCCAATACTGGGCATCTCTCAGACATATGTTTCCAGTGTCTGACCAGATGTGCAATTCAGCAGTACCTTCCTTTGTTGCAAACACTTAAAACTTACACTATCAGTAGTCATACATAAATGCTAACAAAAATATATAGTAGTGCATGCTATGAATTAAAAATTAAGATAAAATCAGATTAATAATTGAGTGAATCCAAGAATAACGCTAAAGCACACAAGGAAACAATTACATGGTGCCCATATATGTCACTCTTATATAACACCCAGAGTAACTACCAAGCAGTAGCAAAAGTTTTAGAAGATCTTTCTGTTGATTATACAGAATAACATTCAGTAAAATCAAAAGAAACTTTTCATTAAGCTACTAAATGCAATATTATAGATTTGACGAGGATTTCACTCCAAAATGGGTTTTAAGCAAACATATATTAAATTAAAACTTTATTTCAAGTAAGAAAAGCCAAAGGTTTAAAAATCATACAATTTCTTCTTCAAAATATTCTAAATGTTAAACTGTTAAAAATAAGGTGTTTTTTAAGACTAGATGACATACTAAATAATAAATGTTACTCATGATGTCATTGATATTTATTCTTCTTGTCTTTGCACCTCTGCACAAGCATGCAAAACTATTAAACACATTAAAAAATATTACTTGAGAGTTGAGGGATGTTTTAGTATTTTCTCTACCCCCTGTTCTGCTATGCCCCAAGAGCCTTAGATGTAGATGTTCTACTGTAGCTGTATCACGTAAGGCTGGGCATCGCTCAGACATATACTCTCTTTGTGGCCCAACACAGGCCTAAGCCCAAAAACCACAATGTTTGGAACAGCAAACAATCTATAGTGCTGCAGCAGTAACACTTTTATTTCAAGGGTAATCAACAGCTGTCTAATTGGACATTAGGCCCCCTCAATATGAGGGAACTCATGCTGGCACTGTAAATATAGCCAAATACACATGGCAGGACAGGTCAGAGATCCCAGAGAAAGCCCCAATTCTAGCATGCCTCTAGACATGTATATTAATCCATTAATAATATGGATTCTTATATTAACAAACAAGTATACTGTACAACATTCACCAAAGAAACCTTATTTTGCAATACATGGAGACTATTTCAGAGCTCCACAACTCATCAACTGGTCACACACAGAGAATATATTTTATGTGTCATTTGTCATTAGCTTGTTGGACTGATATGACTCCATCTGGTTTTTAAAACTAGCTAGGCATTATTTATCTCTCCTCTCTGAGCCTTCATGTCTGACCCTTATGTCATGGTTTGCCCATTTAAAGTGCTCCCATTTTCCCCATTTCTCCCTTGGTCCCACCCCTCTTGAGCTCCTTCCTTCCCTTTATCACTAAGGTTCCTTATATAAACCTCCCTTACCCCCTCCCGTTTAAGTAGCCCCAGTTTTTTGGTCTTTTTGAGACGGGGTCTCCTGTAGCCCCAGCTGTCCTGGAATTCACTATGTATACCAGGCTGGCCTTGAACTCACAAAAATCCTCCTGTCTCTGCCTCCCAAGTACTGGGATTAAAGGCGTGAGCCACCACACCTGGCAAGTAGCCCCATTTTTATCCATTCCTCCTTTAGTAATACCTGTCTTCTACTGTTCTTCTCTCACATGTTCTTTCCTTTATCTTCCTGATTCCTTTTCATTATTTTGGTTTCTGCAGTTACATCTGGATATATCCTCACATATAAGAATTTGGTGCTGGGATCCACTTATGAGGGAGACCATATGTTGTCTGTTTGTCTGAGTCTATGTTATATCACTTAGCATAACAGTTTCTACTTCCATTCATTTACCTGAAAATTTCATGATTTCACCTTTCTTTACCACAGAGTAGAACTCCATTGTGTAAATGTACCACATTGTCATTATCCACTCATCAGTTGAGGGGCAATTAGGTTGCTTCCATCTCTTAGCTGTTGTGAAAAGAGCAGCAACAAACATGGATGTACAAGTGTCTCTACAATTGGATGAGTCCTTTGGGTATATGCCAAGGAGTGGTATAACCAGGTCAAATGATAGGTTCATTTTTTTGTTTTTAAGAGAATTCCACACTGTTTTCCATAGGAGTTGTACAAATTTGCAATCCCTCCAACAGTGGATGAGTGTTCCCCTCTCACCACAACCTCTCCAGCAATTGGTATCATTTCTTCTCTTGATCTTAGCCAGTCTTAGTGGGGTAAGATGAAATCATTTTTTTAATTATTTTTATTTTGAGTGTATGAGTGTATTGCCTGCATGTATGTGAGTGCACCCGTGTCGTGCAATGCCATGGAGGTCAGAAGAGGGCTTCAGATTTCTCTTGAACTGGAGTTAAGGATGGTTCATAGCCACCATGTAGGTGTTGGGAATCGAACCCGGGTCCTCTGCAAGAGCAGTCAGTGCTCTTAACTCTTGAACCATCTTAAAGGTGTTTTAATTTGCATTCCCCTAATTACTAATGAAATTGTATACCTTTTTAAGATGTTTCTTAGCCATCTTTATTTCTTCTTTTGGGAACTCTCTGTTCAGATCCTTAGTCCATCTTTTAATTGGGTTACTTGATTTCTTGATTCTTTGTTTTCCTTCAGTTTTTTTACACATTCTGGATGTTAAACCTCTGTCAGATGTGTCAATGGTGAAGATTTTCACCTACTCCATGGGTTTTATCCTCATTTCCTTGATTATTTCTGTTGCTCTACAGAAGCTTTTTAGTTGAATGAAATCCCATTTGTTGATTCTTGACCTTAATTCCTGAGCAATTGATGTCCTGTTTAGAAAGTCCTTTCCTACACCTATGTCTTGTAGGTTATTGATAATGTTTTCTTCTAATAGTTTCAGAGTTTCAGGTTTCATACTGAGATCTTTGATCCATTTGGAGTTGACTTTTATGCAAGGTGAAAGATAAGGGTCTAGTTTCATTTTTCTGAAGGTGGAGATCCAATTTTGCCAGCACCATTTGCAGAAGATGTTGTCTTTCCTCCAGTGAATGTTCTTGACCCCTCTGTCAAATATCAGGAGGTTGAAATTGCATGTCCTCATGTTTGTGTCTTCAATTATTTTCCAGTGATCTACAGGTCTAGTTTTGTGCCTGTCCCATGCTCTTTAATGACTATAGCTCTGTGATACAGTTTGAAATCTGGTATAGTAGCCCCCCAACACACAGCATTGCTCTTTGTGCTCAGGGTTCCTTTGTCTTTTGTGCTTCCATATGAAATTTAGGATGTTTTTTTCTAATTCTCTGAAGAATGGCATGGGGATTTTGATTGTGATTGCATTGAATCTATAAATGGCCTTTGGTTGAATGGTCATTTTCACAATATTAATTCTTATATACATGCGTATGGGAGGTCTTTCCATCTTCTGGTGTCTTCCTGAATTTCCCATTTCCCTCCAATACAGAATGGCAGTAGAGAAAGACAATTAGCAAATATACTTGATGTGCCAATCAGAGACTAAATAGTTCTATGAAGAAAAGAAAAATCAATCAAGGATGAGAGGAAAAGCCAGTGGATGTTATTCTCTGCAAGGAGCTTAGGAAAGGATATCCTGAGCCACAACCATCCACAGTTTTCTTTGTGCTCAAGGGCAAATTTATTATTTTCTGAGCCTTATTTTCTAGTAATAAAGGAAAAAATTATTTAATATTTAATTTTCAAAGTTGAATGTAGTAATAATATAAGTAAAAGTATTTTTCATGAGGAAACAGGAAGGTTAATTGATAAGTTTACCATTACTAGGGTCATCCTGTGGAGGTGATTCAATTTAAGTTCCCTAGTGGTGATGGTTCTTGCTCTGTGATATCAGGCTTGGTGTAATGATTAGGATGTCAGCCTGCTCTGTTTTTGCCGAAGGACTCACCTGAAATAAGACTTTTGTTTCTTAGTATGGAGTTTTATGGATAATATATAGAAAACTTTCCATATCCTTATTGTAACTAAATACTAGACAGACTGAAGAATGAGATAGAGTGACTTACTTTCCCATCTGTTCATCAGGCATAGAGTCCTGCTAAAGTTAGAGTTGCACCTGCTGAGCTCATACCTATTCAATCTTCTGCTGGTGGCTCATGATGTGACTGGTCTCTTTTGCAGCTAATGAACACGAGGAGTCCATTCTTCTTTATGAAAGAGTCCGGTATAGAAATAAACCTCACAGCATAGCTAATTTTACCCTTGTAAAGGTCAAATAAGTGATCTCTTTTAATAAATGGATGTGTTTAAATCTATATTCTGCATATGAGAGAAAACAAGTGAAATTTACATTTTAAAATTTTGCTTATTTCACTTTATAAATGATTTCATGTTACAAACATACCCATGAGAGTGTTCCATATAAAACAGAATCCATGTGACTAATGTGAAACCAGAAGTGATAAACTAGAGCAGCAGGTGGTGAGAGACATACATGTCCAAACTTGAGGAAAAAGAGAATAGAATTAGAGGCTTTAGGATCAAACACCCAAGTATTGACTTTAAATGTTGTTAGAAGGAACTTTAGCAACATCACTCTGACTTGGCCTCAATTCCTACACCTGCTCCTTGCATAATAGGTATACTACAAATATCACTGATATTCTTGAGTAGGGGATTGAACTGAGTGATTTACCTTGAGTCTTTTAGCGTCACAGTTTCTTTGTAACTAGGTTTCCCTGTGTCTGTTGTTTACAGGGCACAGCTATATTAGCATCACCATCTTCCATACTGCATAACAGCAAGGAATGCCACAACCTAGAGTTGTTTGAGCCCAGCCACTTTCTGGATGAGAATGGAAACTTTAAGAAAAGTCACTATTTCATGCCTTTCTCAAATAGGTAGTAGAAACTCATTTCCATGAATCAGGTGACTCTGAAGATCACTTGGAAATAACACAGGGACTCCCATAGTGCTAGTAGATTTGCTCCAATTTGATGACCAGGAACACCACTCCCAATGCCCATGCATTCTTCGTATTAATGAGACATCCTCCTTGTCAGGCTAGAAAAGTGAGAATTTAGTTTGTTCACTCATTTTGTTCAAGTATAGGTCATTTGCATACTTCCTCTAGATACATCACAGAGATATTGATGATATTTTCATAGATAATGAACTTCATTTAGCCTTCGTTCACATACAATGGAGTTGGAGATTTTACCATACTTTGATTCATTCTTCTTGCTGTGTCACTCACCTCCAGCATCAACTATGCAGAAATAAGCTTCGAAAAATAGAGAACTCTCCCCCAGCCTCAAGCCCACTCAGGGAAACAGAGGAGAGAAAAAATTGATGTTAATGCAGTTGAACTTCTGCTGTGAGAGAGAATCAGACATCAATGAACAGGAGGGTTGTAGTGGGGAAATCACCACCTTGCTCTTTTATACCTCATTATTAAACACAAACTGGAGCAACATTGTAATAAATGACTCTCTACCTGCATCAAAAATCATCAGTATAGAGAATAGAAAGAAGAAAATGAAGGCCATTTTAAAATATATTGTTTGACTGTTTCATACATTCATTCGGTTTTTTGTTCAAATCTTCCCCCCAAGTACTTCTCCTTCACTCTTCCCCTATCTCTCAGTACCACTCTCACTCCCAACTTTACATACTCTATTTTAGAACACACTGAGTCTACTCTGGGGTGCTAGTACAGTATGGGTGACTTACCACGGATCTCATCCCTGAACAAAAAACTGACTGTTCTATAGCCAGTAGCTCCACAGCTAGTTGAGAGACTTTGCAAGCATTTCCCCAACCCTTGCTTGAATGTTTGGCTGATGCAAGCGACCTTCAATAAGGTGATAAACAGCTAAAGAGAGAGGCCTCAGCAGTTAAGTGAACTTTCTGGTTTTGTAGAGGACATGAGTTCAATTCCTAGCATATTCATACTGGTCAGCTCATAACCTCCTTATGTCAACTCCAGGGGACCTGACAGCTTCTTCTAAACTATACAAGCAATTTCACTGTCATGTACACATTCACCACACACACACACACACACACACACACACACACCAAGAAACATGCTTATTGTATGTTTATGAATCTCTTAATATCTGCAAGATCTTCTCTAAGTCTGCTTTGCTTAGCAGGGAGCCTTGCCCCTGTGACAGTGATACTGATCAGTGCAGAGTTCTGACTCTGGAACTAGTGTTTCTTTACAGCAAGCAGTTTATTTAAAAGATTCAGAAGGGGACAGCTGCTCAGCTCCATGCCAGCTGCTCCGCATGAGCTGCTCCACACTACCTGTTCCACACCTGGTGAGGCCCCGGCCAGGCTGCCATGAGCTGGAGCTATGGTTCTTCCTCTGAGCTGGAGCTGAGGTTCTTCCTGTGAGCTGGAGTTATGGACCCTTCCTATAAGCTGGAACTATGGTCCCCTCGTGTGAGCTGGAGCTTTTGTCCCCTCCCATGAGCTGGACCTGTGATCCCTGCCAATGAGCTGGACCTGTGGTTCCCTCCTGTGGGCCATAGCTGCAGTTCCCCTCCTGTGAGCTGGAGCTGTGGACCCCTCATATGATCTGCAGCTGTGGTCCTCTCCTGTGCATTGGAGTCATGGTCCTCTCCTGTGAACTGGAGCTAGTGTTCCTCCTATGAGATGGAGCTTTGCTTCCCCTCATGTGAGCTGGAGCTGTGGTACTCTCCTGTGTGCTTCCTGGTCCTCTCCTGTGAGCTGGAACTGTGGACTCCTCCTGTGAACTATAGTCATGGTCCCATCCTGTGAGTAGGAGCTCTGGACCCCTCCAGTGAGCTGGAGCTGTGGTCCTCTTCTGTAGGCTGGAGTCCTGGTCCTCTCCTATGAGCTGAAGCTATGGTCCTCTCCTGTGAGCTGGAGTTGTGATTCCCCTCCTTTGATCTAGAGCTGTGGTCCCCCTCCTGTGATTGGAGCTGGAGTCCCTACTGTGAGATGTAACAGTGGTACCCTCTTAATAATATTGACTCCCAGTCCCAAGGGGGATGTTTGGAATGGACTGTACTGGATCAGTTGCTCACCCACTGTTGAAGATGAATGCATCTTTCAACTCTCACCAGAGAAGTTTCCTTATGCAACAGATGATGATTGACACGGAAACTTATGGCTTTCTAATGTGCAGGAAGGAAGGGGCTGCAGAGCACTTATCTCTGAGTCTAATATCTCTGTCAGGCTTCTGGAGCTCAGGGCTTGGGGATCATGGCAGAGGAAGAGGTGGAAAGATTGTAAGAGCCAGAGGTGGTGGATGACCATGGGGGAGGGGCAGAGTTATCCAGACCGTTGGTCACTTACTCATGTGAATTCACAGAAATGGTGACAGCATGCACAAGTCCTATGCAAGCTCCAGTGAATGGACCCACACTGGAGAACAATTGGGGATTCAAGTTGGTCTCTACAGGATTTATTATACAGAGAGTACATTGAAATGAGTGTGGGGGTGATGTGGAGAGGTATGGATGGGAGAGAGGATTAAAAATGTCATCAAATTATATTATATGGAAATCACAAAAATTCAATAAAAATGCTAAAATATTCAGGTTTTTATACATTACAAGCAACTGGCAGTCATGTGGGGCTTGGCAGTTACATACAAAGATTTAAGGCACACTTAGACAAGGAATGGGACATACAGAGTTTAGTTGGCACCAGCTAGGGTCTGTATGTAAAGCAGGATGCTTGAACTTTTACTCAAGATTACCAGTACCTATCTGTGAATTTATTGGCCACAATATTTTCTTTCTTAGGGCTAAAAGCACAGTAAACTTTTAGCTTTTAGCCCTGGAATAACCATTAACCTGGCCTGATCACATAGCTAATGATATCTAAGAAGTATTCATTCAAGACAAGGAAGTGGGCTAAGGGCTGTTGACCAAGATGCTTTCCCTCAGAGCAAGGAGCTTAAACTTTGACCCAGCCACGTTTCTCCTGCTAGTCCTGCAGTGTTCTGCAAGACAGGGATTTGAGGACTGCTGTTTTAAGTGCCACTCCCTTCAGCAGAGAACATAGCCTGGACTTGAAAAGCTTAAGGCTCATCTCACCCTAGGGCATGCCATCTTGGTTTCCTACAATATCTGACAAGAAATGAATAAATGTCTAAAGTAATGATTGTATCTGCTTCCATAAACAATAAAAATAAATACTATGTAAATAATACTGCCACTCCATATTTTATCTTACATGTTATTTATGTGAAATGCCCCACATATCTGAAAAACACAAGAATTGTAACAAATAAGAAAATAATATAGATGAATGTCAACTTGGGCAACATCAGCATCAAGTGAGAGCAAGCCTAAAACCAAATGTCAGGACAACTGAGCCTCAGGTGAGACTTTCTTTAAAGTTATCAGCTACAGAATAAGAATAAGCCAATTGGTGGTGGATCTCAGAGTGCGTTTGTGTGTCAGGTTACCAAGTAGTCGATTGTATTGGATAGCTTTAGCTGTCAACTTGACACACCTGGTTATAGGATACCTCAGTTGAGGAATTTTCTCTATTGGATTGGCCTATGGACATATCTGTGAGGCATTTTCATGATTATTGAGTGATGTGGGAGGGTCCAGCCCACTCTGGGTGATGACACTCCTATGCAGGTGGTCTTATATAAGAAACTAGGCTGAGCATGGGCCAGAGGGATCAAGTCAGTAAACAACTGTGATCCACAGCCTGTGTTCCAGGTTCCTGCCCTGAGTTCCTGTATTGCTTTCCCTTGATGGTGGGCCGTGCTTGTAAGCCAAATAAACCCTTTCTTCCCCCAAGTTCATTTGGATCAGTGATTTTATCACAGCAATAGAGAAGCTACCTAGAAGATAAATTAGTACCAGAGAGTGGAATATTGCTGTGATGGACCTGACCATATGAGTTTGGGAAGATTGTAGAAGCATTTGCAACTCAGGGCTGGAAAAGCTATTGAGTGCCCCGAACTTAGTGAGCTATTGCTGTGGAGCTTTCAACAGTTATGCTAAAGAGAAATGTGGATGATCAAGGCCTGGCTTGTGACTTTTTCAGGGAAGCAAAGACTCTTTATGGCTGTTTGTGTTGAATTAAGAATTTGTGGAAGTGAACTCTTGTGCTTTACTGGGACAATTGATGCTGGGCCTGAAAATAAGATGTGAGTAACACTAGACCAATATTATCTGGGTAAAATCCTCTGGAAAGTACTCGCTCAGGGTGAACACAGGGAATTTATGGTCCAGATGGTGCCTAAGGCTCTATCTCAACCTGAAAACAGGACTTGGTAATGTGTAAGAATCGCCTACATGGCCCTGGTTTTGAAGGTGTAAAGAGGCCATGGAGAGGATTTGAAGCTTGTCATTGTGAAATGCCAGAAGAGGCCCTTGGTGGATATGTAGCCTTAGTTGCAAAGGAGACCTCAGCATATTGCATATGCCAGGACCATGCAATGACCACCATAGGCAGTGGGAGATGTGGACTGGAACTGGCTTGAGACAAGCTGTGTGTGCTGTAGACAGCAGAATCAGAAAATGGAGCTTCTGAAACCTTTTGGAGCCCAGAAGAATGTGAGTGAATTTTGTGTGTCCAAACCTTCCCATGAAATTAAACAGTACTTAACTTTTTTCGATTTTTCAGGAACCCACAGTAGAGAGACTTTTAAGAGAGACTTTGGACTTTTAAAGTTTTTGAATTTGGTAAAGACTGTGGGACTTTTTAAATTATACTTTTTTTATAATTGTACTGTTTTTGATGGATGTGGTGGTACATACCTTTAATCCCAGCACTTGGGAGGCAGATCTCTGTGAGTTTGGGGATAGCCTGGTCTATGTAATGAGTTCTAGGTCATCTGGGGCTACAGGGAGACCCTGTCTCAAAAAGACCAAAAGAAGTTGTACTGTTTTATACTGTAATATTAATATTAAATTGAGATTTGGCAGATAAGAAATGGCAGGGTTGTGTTTTAAAGTGATGTATTTGTGTATCAAGTTGACAAGGAGTCTGTTGTGCTGGATAGCTTCAGTTGTCAACTTGTCAAACTTGGCTATAGAGAACCCCATATGAGGAATTTTCTCCATTGGATTGGCCTATGGCCGTGTCTGTGGGGCATTCCCATGATGATTGAGTGAAGTGAGATGGCCCAGCCCACACTGGATGGTACCACGCCTGGCAGGTGATCTCGTGTTGTGTAAGAAATTAGGCTGAGCATGGGACAGTGGAGCAAGCCAGTAAACAGTTATCCTCCATGGCCTATACTCCAAGTTCCTACGCTGAGTTCCTGTCTTGGCATCCCTTGATGATGAACTGTGCTTTACATCAAATAAACCCATTTCTCCCCAAGCTGGTTTTGGTCAGAGTTTTTATTAAAACAATAGAGAGACTAACTAGCACAATGCTATTTTTGAGAAAACCCCTTATCTTGCAAAACACAAAAACCTTAACAAACAAGAAAACAATGTAGACGAATGTCAACTTGGCCAACATCGGCAACAAGAGAGAACTAGCCCGGAACTTGATGTCAGGAGATCTGAGCCTCAGGTGATACTTTCTAATAAGTGACCAACCACAGAACAGGAGTAAGTCACTATGTAAGGAGATGGGGGTGGATCCAAGAGTAGATGAGTTAGGGGGGTTGGCTATGATCAGAGTATACTGCATAAAATTCTCAAAGAATCAATAAAAATATTGTTAAAAAATAAAATCCTAAAAATTTAAAATGGGTTCAAAACACCTTCAATTAGGGAAACACAAATTAAAACGAATTTGAGATTTCATCTTACCCAAGTCATAATAGCTAAGATCAAAAAAACAACAGAATACAAATGCTGGAGAAAATGGATGGAAGACAACTCTCATTCACCATTGGAATTGCAAACTGGTACAGCCATTATGAAAATTACTATGGAGAACTCTCCAAAAGAAAAATGCAGATCTACTTATAACCCAGCTATACCACCCCATGGCATGAACCCAAAGGATGCAATATCCTACTACAGATATACTTTCTCAGCCATGCTCACTACAGTCTTTTCACCCTAACTAGGAAATGTAAACAATGTAAGTGTCCTTCAACTGATGAATAAATAACAAAATGTGATACATTTACACAATGGAATTCTATATAGCTGTAAAGAAAAGTGAAATCATGAAATTTTCAGGTAAATGGAAAAAATTGGAAAATATACTGAATGATGTAGTGCCAGAAAAACAAACCAAACGTGTTCCCTATTGTTTGTGGGTCTGAACTCCAAATATTTAGATGCAAGTGTATAATCTAAAGTAACTGCAGAAGGCAGGGAAGTAGAAAAGGACTGTGGAGGAGGGGGACCAAGGAGTTCTAGAGAACAGATAGAAGGACATAGGTGCTATGTGGGTCCATGCCGTCCAGTAGCAACTGGACATGCCGCCAAGGGCAAGTGCAACGGAGCAAAGACAACTACGGGAGTGCATCAGAGGGGGGAACTCAACTTTATTGTTCAGCAGGCTGTATATATACACATAATCATCCAATAACATGAAAGGACACCTATTGTGGACCAATGGTAGCAAAGGTCATGCTGATCATGCGCTTACATCTAGCATTGGGGATCATACCCTGATCCTGCGCCACTGATGAGGAGGCAGACCAACCAAAGCACAGAAGAAGCGTGATGCGCTCTCAGGCCATCTGTGGGGAAAAGTGTGGAAGGAGGTGTGGCTATAGGGGGTGGGGATGCCGTGTTGATGGTGCGGTTTAAATTCTGATAAAGGAAATGGGCCTAAGCTATGAAATGGCCTTGGCAGGGCTAGAATTTGGCCTACAGTGCTATAAATTGGAAAAGGAGAAAATGAGGGAAGAATCATAAAGATGGAGAGAGAAGAAGGAGGAATGGGGGTAATATGGAGAAAGAATGAAGGAGAGATTCTAAAAAACACTAAAAACATTTTCAAAAGCCACAGGGAAATATATAGTTTTATAACAACCCATAATTGATAATGCTCCACCCAAGAGCCATTGACTACCTAACAAGAACCACATTACCAGGCATAAGAAACTTCCCTTTTAATTGTTGATTAGGAAGGCGACATGGGATTCCCAAAATAACAGTCTCTTGCCATTGCCTTTAGTTGCCTCCAAGAACTTGAAGTTCAGACCCTATTGCAGGAGACACCACACACTTTGGACATTGGAGTTGAAGGAATCAAGCTGGCATTGACTTGAAAGCCTCATTCTTCAGGACTAGCACTCAGTATTGAAGGTAGTAGTCAAACTGCCAAGAGAGAAAAGCGAATAATACTCCTACCTAACTATAAAGCCTATGAACTACAGCAATGACTGGCCCAGCAAGATTCATCAGTGGTTCAAAAGTGACACTTGTATTCTGAGAGTAATCAACAGTTGTCTAATAATAAGCATTTTTATTATTGGTCTCCCTGTTCTCAGACTTTCCTTAAATTCAGGTAAGAAATGAAAGAAAATAGAGTCCCAACAGAACATGTTGGCCCACCCAGTGGGAAGCACCCAGATTGTAAAGAAGTACAGGGGAGGGAGTGCAGCCTGTCTCAGGGTATGAATTCAAGCCTGAGGATCTGAATTTCATATGCAACACACATCTGAAGGTCTCAGACACAATAAACATGTAGAAGAACTGTGAATTTCTGCTCTCTTTCTCAGCTGAACCAGAAACACATTTTTCTCCTACTCTTGACCATCTGAGTTCCAGGTTCACTGAACATTACTTTTTTTAATTTATTTTTTATCTTTCTTTATTCTTTCATTTTCAATATTTTATTGTGTGTCTATGCATTTCATATAATACATCTTAATCTAATTTAAACACCTTCCCACATCCTCACTCCCCATAAGCGCCCCCACCAGATTTCAGGTGTTCTGTCATATATGTTAAGCCCTATCTAGTCAAACATTTCTATCCAGGACTTCCTAGGCACAAGTTCATCCACTGGAATCTAGTCAGCCTATCCAGTCATTCCTTTAAAGATTTACTTTACCTCACCCCACAGTAATCATTTGCCAATAGTTCCTTGGCTAGGGTTGGAGCCTGCTTCCCATTTCCCCCATTCTATGCTGGGTTTTTGTCTGATTGAGTCAGAATGTGTCTTGTGTATGTTGGCACCATTGCTGTATGTTCATATGAACAAGTTTACAATGACCTGAAAGTCTCTGTTACCTTATATTTATGCAGCACCACTGGCTCTTACAATATCTGCACATTAGTGCATGTGTATACCTGAAGGCTATATAACAAGAAACACAGTGCCAGACAGAAGAACCTTCTCTTCCAGTTGTTGGTTAGAGTATTCCAGGGCAAAAATCAATCAATGGTCCAGCACAGCTCTAAAACCTAGTAACCACAATGAGTAGCACAGCAAACTACGTCTATTGGTGCAGTAGTTACACTCATATCTAAGGGGTAATCAGTGGCTATCTAAATGGGTGTAAAGCCCTTTCAATGAGAAAGAACTCATGGGTGGCACTGTAAGTGTAACTAAATACACATGGCTTTAGGGGTCATAGATCCTAAAGAAAGCCCTATCTCTGTCATATATCTAGACAAAGGCAATTTCTTACCATATGCTAAATATGGATCCTTGTATTTATAGAAAAAACATACAATGCACCACTAATCAAAGAAGCTTATTTTTAAAACAGATGGATGATATTACATGGTCACACATGGAGAATACATTTCTGAGACATGCCCAGTCTCAAGTGACACATCCACAGCAAGGATGTGTCACTCTTAAACTTAAGGCTCATGGAACATAGTGGAACAGGGGGAAGAGAGAATACTAATACATCCCTCAACTCCCACCAGCAAACCATCCTCATACAACAGTGTGCTATGCACACAGAAGGCCACAACTGGCTAAGTTTTAAAGAATAAGAGACTTCAGAGTAGGTGTCTCTGGATAGGATGCCTATATTAAACCTCATCCACCCATGACTCAGTGACCATTTTGGAAGAAGGGGCAGAAAGGGTGTATGAACCTTATATTTTGAGATTCACATGAGTGTTCTTCAGTTTCTTAGGACTTTGGTCTCAAGCTGACAATTATACGTTTGGTTCCACTGATCCTCAGGCCTCCAGACTTAGACTCGGCCACACCGTCTGCCTCTCTTGGTCTCTGATTGCATTCATATTATAGTAAATCTTTTCAGTATCTGCAACCATGTGAACCAACTGCTTTGACAAATTCCCTATCAATATAGTCCCTGTCTGACTGTCTGCCTCTCACAAAATAAGGTCCTTCAGTGGTCATGTCCCCACAGACATACTGTTGGGGAGAAATTCTTGAAACAACCTACTTTTCAAGAGATAAGGAAGCAGGTGAGAATGTGTAACGTTTGATTTTAACATGATCACTAGAAAATCATTCAAGAATGTAAGAAAATAAAGATTTTTCTCTATCATTCATCCTCAACAGGGGCAGCAGATATGTCCTGCTTGGGGAATGAAGAAGGAATTATGTCCACGTACTGGACTATTAAACCAGGCCAGTAGTGATAGTGCCCTATGACCATAGTCCCTGACTAACATTAGCCTGGCAGCTGTGGAACTGCCAGCCCTCCCCCTCTCTACTAACTGAAGAAGAACAAGACTCCACCTGAAGGCTTGCAGGGGAGGAAAACAAGCACAGAATCTTGCCTTGGTCCTGATGTTTACTAAAATTCAGTGAGATACAAGAAGCCACAACTGAACTTGGCCATTGCTTGAAAATAGGAACTCCAGTACTGCCACAGCATCAGGTGATACCTTTGTAGCCATGGGACAACTAAGGCCTGAATCAGTGGAGCTTTTAAAATTCTTGTGGCTACAAAACCAAGATATAACAGAACTGGGTCTTAATGGAGAAAAAAAAATGCCTTCAGTATAAACACCAGAGAATGAAAAGGGAATCTATTTACTGGGCATTGGTCAGCTGAGTAAGTATAGAACATTGCACTGGAACCCAGCTGCAGACTGTTAAACCATTATAAGACCCAAATCCTAATGGTTTCTCTCTCTAAGCTACTACCTGAAAGCACAGACTTCAAAATAGGCATGATATCAGTTTGAGACAGTATTTCCTGTAGCTGATTGTAGCAGTCTTGAGCAATAAACACATCTCAGTGGTGGGTAGTACACAGCAATTTGGACTTAGTCCTACCCCAGTACAATGCTGGTCTCAGTAGGCTGTGGGCTGGGGGTGAAGAAACCTTTATAATAGACATTCCTCCTCCGATGCCAAGAAGCACAATTCAGTGCAACTGTTTTTTGTTTGTTTTTATTTGGTTTTTGTTTGAGGGAAATAAGTGGCAGGTCGGCATCAAGCTGAATCAAAAAAGCCTAGTACTGATCCCTTCCTGTTTATTCATCAAAGAGCCAGGCAGAATCCTACAGTGCCTACCCATACAGGTGACTGACAAAAGGGATCAGAGACTAATGTAACCACAGAAGACAAACCATTCTCTATATATACTCCACCAGTTCATGATGAACCACACACCACCTGTGGATTTAGATAAGTTTGGCTCTCGTCATCCTCTAGTAGAGAAATAGCAATAGAACACAATAGAGGACTTAGAACAAACCTGGATATAGGGCACCGTGCAGTCACTTCTCAGAGAATAGAGCCAAAACTCCTCTGGAAAAGCTGATCAAGACCACAATGAAATATGGCTTCCTCATGGGAATATTGTGCATTACTAAAAATAGAATAGCTAACAACATCCGGTGAGGATGTGAAGAGTAGGGAAGTGCTACACAATGTTGAAGAAATGTAAATTAGTATGGCCATTATGGAAAGCATCCAGGATATTCTCCCAAAATTATATTAGAACTGCCACATGATCCAGTACTGATAAATCCAGGGAAAAGAGCATCAGCATACTGAGGAGAACTCTGTGCTCCTTTGTTTATAGTGACATTTAAATAAATAAATAAATAAATACCAGACTCATCCTATTGTAGAGACACTTGTACAACCATGTTTGTTGCTGCTCTTTTCATAATAGCTAAGAAATGGAATCAACTAAGTGCCCCTCAGCTGACAAGTGGTTAACAAAAATGTGGTATATTTACACAATGGAGTTTGATTCAGCAGGTAAGAAAGGTGAAATAATGAAATCTGCAGATAAATGGATGGATCTAGAAAATGTTATACTAAGTGAGGTAACACAGACTCAGAAAAACAAAAGACTTATGTTCTCTCTCATTTGTGGATCCTAGCACAAAATCCTTTATATTCCAAGTTCTTTCTATAAGATTATGCTGTATAGTAGTTTCTTCTGCGTGAAATAACTACCATCAACTAGACTTCAGCTGTGCCTGCTTGCTGAACATTGTCACAATTGGGCTTGTTGACAGTTGTGCTCCTTCATTAAAGGATGGACAAACAGGGTCAGTGGATCCTCACCGGAATATCAAGCCATTCTTCCCAGCCAACTGTATGTAATTTGGCCCTAATCATACATGGCCTCCTGGATTTGGGGAGCTCTAAAGTATACAATCTGGGGAAGGCTAGGAAGAGCAGGCATGACCCATGCTGGGTAAAGGCTATCCAGTGTGCATAACTTCAGGTCATACATACACCTCAGCAACCCCTCAGTTATCTCAGTAAGTAAGCTCAATAAATTCATTAGTTCACCAGTAAAACTTTAGTCAAACATTGGCTTGACACTAGAACCCTAAAAGGGAATAAGCATTGCTTAGCATCGCCAGGAAAAGAAGTCTCACAGTAAATGGAAACTT
>NW_008331895.1:124376-125277 GCF_000622305.1 Nannospalax galili | reverse complement strand
TTACCTCTCACTACTCATTAAAGAAGTTTCTTTTTGCAACAGATGGAAACTATTGCAAAGTTCTACAACTGGATAAATGGAAAAAATAAGTGACTCTGAGGTGTGTAGCTCTAATACATGTGTAATGCATCCTCTAGACAGAAGACCCAGGGAACATCACAAAACAAGGATGTGGAAAGAACATACTTTAAATTTTTGCATTTGGTCACAGTAACACCAAAGCCACCCATCACCTCCACCCTCAATGTTGATCCTCCCTATGACTTAGCCCCACAGTGCTTCTCCCCAGGATCCAGCTTCCCTTGGACACGGTTCATATTTCACACACAAATGCATCATGTGAGTTAAGTTGATGTTCAGCGAAAAGAACTTGTTTCCTGACCTCTTATTCACTCTCTCTTAAGTGTGTGTTTGGGTGGGGCTGTTTGCAGGTTTGTATCGATGATCAGGTGTATATGTGTGTGAGGATCCATGTACATGTCTGTGCATGTATGTCTGAAGGATAGCAATCAACCTCGAGTCTTGTTCAGAAACTCCAAGCCTGTTTTAGAGGTAGGATATCTCATTGTGACATGGGGCTACTAATTAGATTTGTTGAGGTGTTGAGCGCCCCAGAGATTCTCCTGTTTCAGCATCAAGAGTCATGGAACAACCACATGATACCATTTCTGGTATTTAGATGGGTCTAGAGATCAGATTTCTGTCCTCAGGATTGAGTGGCAAGCTGTTCATTGACTGAGTCATCTCCCCCGCACTCCCTTTTTACATGCTCTATGCTTGTCATTATGTGAACTATATAAGGGTTCTCTTTTCTTTCATTTCTTACATGAGTTGTAAGCAAGCATACAAAAGGATACCAATCAAAAATATTTATTGAACATATTCAGAAGAAAATGACTAT
>NW_008331895.1:100851-124347 GCF_000622305.1 Nannospalax galili | reverse complement strand
TTTTGCAGGGAAGCCATATTAAAACTTGGGTTCAGATATGTATTAGAGTAAGGGAAAGAATAGCATCACAGAGAATAGGGATTTCCAGATATATATATGAACTGACTAAAGAAACTGTGAAACAGAGGATGGTGTTACCTGTAACTTGAGAGAATGGTAAGAAAGGAGAGGTAAAGATGGATACAGTATCCCTGTAAGTGAAGGAAGTGAACAGTGACCTGGACAGGATGGCAGATGACAACCCAGCAGGAGCCAGGCAGTCTGATCTTCTTTACACAGGAATGAAGCAGAGCTGGTAAGGGGGTGGCAGTGAAGCAAACCCACTGGATACCGGGGTTATATCGATGTCCTTTGGGTGAGTAAGAGGTTTCAGTTTGAAGTTCTGTAGAATGGTGGTCAGGATTAGAAAGAGCTCCATGCGGGCCAGGCCTTCTCCTGCACACATCCTTTTTCCTGAAACAAGATTCATAGAAGGTAAATATGACTTTTCATAAGTATGTATGTGAGAATCTTTGTAGTTGTAACTGGTTCAATGGGACATGGACGCAACTGAGGAAATAGGATAAATGATTAAATGAATAGACAGGTAAAAGGACAACTAGTTAAGCAAATAGACAAAGGTTGGGTAAATTTATTTCCCATCTAACTTATGATCTTAAATAAATATAACATTCAAAAACTATTTCTTGGCCAGGTGTGTTTGCACACGCCTGTATTATAACAACTGGGAGGCTGAGGAAGGGGAATCTATGTTCATTATCACAATCACAAAACTAAGGAAGCTTTCTATCCAGAGAAAGCACACACACTGCAGGTGTGGAGATACAATGCTCATGACATAATCTGAATGGGGAAAGAGCAGGGAGCCCTGTGATCATTGCAGGGTGTGCTATACGTCTGCAATAGCTCCATCATCCCATGGTGATCTGAAACTTTCTGATATTCTGAACTGAGGGAAAATGTGCTGTGTCAGCAGTCATGGTTCACAGACTTCTTTATAATGGTCTGCTTTTTCTTATTATTCTCTGACATGTATGCCCTTTGAGACAGTTCTAAAGATTTTATTAGTATGTTGCTCCATTTAGTCTTTAATTTGTGAAGTATGAGAGGAAAAATGTGTTGATTTCTTGCCAACAGTCCTCTTGCCCAGAGATGCATGGTTCTCTCTCACTGCACTGACACAACTGCATTAGCATGAATTCCTTGCTTATCTGTTTCTCTGAGTGGCTTGAGGCTCTTGTTGCTTTTCTGTGTTTGGGGCAGCTGCTCCTGGAGGTGAATGACACAGCAAGAAGACATGAAGCCAAATTATCATAAAAATGTCCATCTTCATAATGAGTGAGGAAAGGCTAAATGAAGCTCACTTTCTAGTAAGACATCATTGGTCTCTCTGTGATGTATCTAAAGGAAGAATGGAAATAGTCTATACTCTACCTTTCTCAGCATAAATGAAATGAGTGGAAAAACTATAGTCTCACTTTTCTAGCCTGATAGGAAAGATGTCTCATTAACAAAGAATTCGGCACCAGGAGTGGTGCAACTGGTCATGCATGAAGAGCAACTCTACAACACCATGGGAGTCACAGTGTGAGTTCCAGCTGTTCCTTATTCTCATCTTGATCCATGGAAATGAGTTCCTGTTACCTGCTGAAAAAGGCAGAAAGTAGTCACTCTTCTTAAAGTTTCCTTTCTCATCTAGAAAGTGGGCAGGGTCAAACTTCTCTGGGTTGGAGAACTCCTTGCTGTCCTTCAGTACAGATGACAGGGACGTTAACACAGTTGTTCCCTGGAAACAACAGAAACAGAGTGAAACCAATTTACAAAAAAAAAGAGACTGTGGAGTGCTCTGACCTAAATGGAACTAAATGGAACATCTATCACACCCTCTTCTCTAAAGGATCAGATATCATTGCAGAAGAGTGTGAGGAAAGATTGAAGGAGGTGATGTGTGAATATGTCAAGGCACAACAAGGCAGTTGTACATATGAATAGACAGTGGTTGTGACAGCATACACAAGTCCTGTGCAATATCAAGCCAGACTAAATCCATCATGGATTGGGGGAGGTAGGTAAGAAGCTCTAGCCCTAGCTGAGGAACTGCTGACAATTGTTAGATACTGGGAGATGAAGAATCAGTTTTCTTTAATGATCAGTTTTCTTTAATGAGAAGGCTGAAGGGGATGGACCCACACCCAAGAGCATTTCGAGAAAAAAATTAGACTTAATAGGCCTTAAAAATAATAAAAGACATGGAGTTAAGGGCTGTAAAGGGGTTGGTGGTTGATCTGAGAGGAGATGTGAAGGGGGCCTGGATATGATCAAAATATATTGTATGAAATTTTCAAAGAATCAATTTTTTTTTTAAGATTTGAAACTTTCAAAATGAAATCACCCTGGCTGGAGAGATGGTTCAGTGGATAAGAACACTGGTTGTTCTTGCAGAAGACCCGGGTTCAAATTCCAGCATCCACATGGCAGCTAACAACTATCCATACTCCAGTTCCAGGGGATCTGACAGCCTCTTCTGTCCTCTGCGGGCATTGCACAACACAGGGACACTTACCTACATGCAGGCAATACGTGCATACAGATAAAATAAAAACAATAAATAAAATAGTTTTAAGGGAAATCAAAATGTTCAACCTTTTGCTCCCTATAAGAGAATATAAGTTCAAAGAAAAGCCGTGACATTTCCAGCAGACAAATCAGGTAGCAAGAAGTTAGGGGTTTGACTAGAATGGCAGTGACTTGGCTAACATGCCTTCCAGAGATATTTCATGTGAGTACTCAGGCTAAAACGTTTGATCCTACTCTCTTTTTCCTCAAGGTTGCACATGTGTTTATGTTACCACCTGACATTCAAAATCATCAGGTCTGTTTTCACACAGCTCACGTGGGTTATCATTCAAAACGGAACAGGGATGTGTGGGTGTAATTGATCATTTGTGAAGCAAACTAACCAAGATTTGGATAGACAAATATCATGCATTTTCTCTCACATACAGAAAGAACTATCTCCATATCCACATTTATATAGTGAGGCAGTAGGTGGAGGGCTATAGTCATGTGGTCAGAAATGTGCTCTATCCTCAGATATGGAATCTATGTAAATTGTATAATAGATATAGATAGATGATAGATGATAGATAGATAGATGATAATAGATAGATGATGATACATAGATAGATAGATGATAGATTAGATTAGATAGATAGATGATAGATAGATACATTAGATTAGATAGATAGATGATAGATAGATAGATAGATAGATAGATAGATAGATAGATAGATAGATAGAGATACACACACAAGCATGTATACATGGTGTAAAAGCAGAAGGGAACTATTCCAGAGATGGAAGGGAACCAATCAAAAGTAAGAGAAGAATTCAAAAATAAAATAAAGATGTCAAAGACTGGGTTATAATGGTCATGATCTAAGGGTTACAGTTAAATCAACAAAATTCAGAGATACATAAGAATAGTTGAGATGCCATGCTGAAAAATTCTCATTAATTAGTGCAAAACTGATCACTTTACATTACAAAATTTCTAATGGACAGAAATGTTCTCTATAAGACTTTGACAAGTTTGTAACCTGTTTGAGAATCGCAGCTAAACCCAAACAATACTAAGAAGAGAGGGAGAATCAGGTTTCTCCAAGGACAAGCTTTCTGATATGGTTTCCATTCCTAAGTAGTCAATTCTAAATATCCATACATATAAGCACTACTAAATGGACTCAATAGATCATCTGTGTATACATGTATTTATATATGTATGCATGCATATATAACAATAGGAATTTAAGAAGAGGTCATCAAATTGAGGGACAGTGTGGAAAGATGGGAGTTGGAGAAGGTACAGGGTGAGGTGGAAATTTTGTAAATACAGTACTCATGTATGAAACTTCCTTAAAATAAATACGATTAAAAAATAAAAATTGAAAATATTTTTGACTTTTGAGAATTATATGAAAATTAAATTTTGGACACAATGAGCATTGGACATAGCCATTCTCACTTGTCTACAAACAGCCTATGGATGTTTCTCTGCTGTTATGACAAAGCCCAGAACTGGCAGCACAATCCGCATGGCCAAAACATTCTGAAATATTCTCCACTAAAACAATTCTAGGCAAAGTTATAGGCTTTTGAAAAAGGTGTATTTATTTTTATTTTATGTGTAAGAGTGTACTGACTGCATATATGTAATTTTCCTGCATTCATACAATGCCACAGATGTCAAAGGAAGGCATCAGATTCCCTGAAACTCAAGTAACAGATAGCCGTGAGCTTCCATGTGATGTTGGAAACTGATCCTCGGTCCCCTGGAAGAACAGTCAGTGTTGTTAACCCTGATCCATTTCTCTATCATCTTGGTTCTTTCCTTGACCTACTATCTATACTGAGATCCATGGTTCCAGTCTGGTTTAAGAATCAGATATTTGATTTGTAAGAGATCGAATTAGCTATTCAGTGATGATAATTTCTGTATCAGGCAGTTCCATGAAGGGAAAGAATGGACTGTTTAAGCTGCTAGACACAAAAGAGACCAGTCATTGATGAGCCACCAGCAGAGCAATGAACGTATATGCTTAAGAGTATTACCAACAGGCTAATCAAAATGGTTGTCATTTTCCCAAGTAGGGAGAATATCACAGAATTATTTCAATGTGTATTTATATAGTTTGGTTGTGCTCATAACATATCTAATTCTGAATCAGGGCCAGGGTGTTACATTACTGACTACCCAAGGGAGAGAAAAAAATCTTCTTGCATGAACCTGTCATCATATGAAATAATACGCTTTTCATGGATACTATCTGTTGCTTATGCAGAAGTTATTCTGTATTTTGTAGATACCACTAAGAGACCAAAGAAAGGAAAGAACTAAAAACAAGGAACTTTTCTCACTTACTATTAAGGAGAAAGCTTATTTTCAGTAAGAAAATTCTGAGAAAGTAATGTTGAAGGAGAAGTATGGAAGAAAACCTCTTAAAATACAGAAGAGAAGTCATGAACAATGTAAACCACAGCAAATCTAAATATGTGTGTGTATTTATGATGTGAACACTTAGTAATGAAAGTGTAGGTAATATACACAATCATAAAAATGAGTGCAGAAACCAGACCTGAAAAGACTGCACATACTCTTCTGACCAAAATTCATGTCAAGGTAAAAGATCAAGGTGATTGTTCTTAATCTGATCAGGAACATTTTTCAAGTATTTTTGAAAGTTATTTTATGTGTATGAGTATATTGCCTGAACAAATGTAAGTGCACCCGTGCCATGTAATGCCTGTGGAGGTCAGAAAAGAATGTCACCTCCACCTGGAACTAGTATTGCAGATGGTTATGACCTGCTGTGTGGGTGCTGGGAAGAGGAATTGGGTACTCTGCAATAGCAACAGGTGGTCTTAACCACTAAGCCAACACTTCAGCCCCATTTTTCCACATATTGTTAAGACATTAAATTTGACAGGGAGGTATTAAAATTACACTCCTTCATCTTATTAGAAATTACACAAGCATTCCCATTATAAGCAGTTCTATTCAATGCTTTGTTGGAATTTATGGATCAGAGGAATTTATACCGTAAACAGAAACTAAGAACACAAGAACTTTTCAGAGTAGATATAAAAACATCAGCCCTTCCACACTGATAAAGAAATATTTAGAAATAATAAAATAATGTATAGTAGTTACAATAAAATCAACAAAATGATTAAAAGAATTATTTTCAAATACCAGGTAAAAAAAAGGCAGAGCATTAGAAAAATATATTAAAAAGAATATTCAGTCTTCTGGCTCAATAACTAGACCACGATAATGCTGCTCCTAGGCTCCTATTTAGCCTGCATAGCTAGTTAGAAACACATATGCCATCACCACATTCCCTATTTGGGACTAGCTCAAGCTGTTCCTGGGCATGGGAACATCCTGTTTATCTAGTCAGTTGCAGGCACATTCCGTTTCTATCTTCTGCCTCTGGGACTAGGCTGGGAACATGTTACTGGAGAACTCCTGACTAGGCTTCTAAAGCTCTGCCCCACCTATGGAGTAGCCTGGCAAGCTAGCTAGAACCAGTTCACCCCACTGTTATCTCCACACTCACATTCCCAGCTATGATTACTTAGCAATCCAAGGAAATTCATCTAATATAGACCACATACTAGAGCATAAACAAACCTCAACAAATACAAAGAAAAATGAAATTATCTCCTATAGTCTATCAGACAGACCCTTAGGACAGATAAACAAAAGAAAAAAAAAGGACAAATCCACATAAACAAAATCTGAGAGGAAAGGGGACACATCACAACAGATACCAAGAAAATGAAGACTATTACAAGGGAATTCTTTAAAAACCCATACCCTACTAAATTATAAAATATAAAAGAAATCAATGAATTTTTAGGTGCAAACGACCAAAGTAAAACGAAGAATACATTAACAACTGAAACAGACCCATAAAAATAAAGATTTTGAAAGAGAAATAAAAAGATCCCTAAGTAAAAAAGCCCAGAATCAGATAGATTCATAGCAGAATTTTACCAGGTCTTCAAGGATTTATAATCAATATTGCTTAACTCTTCAAAAAGATAAAAACAGAGGGAGAGATTCCAAATTTCCGATGAAGCCAGTATTACTACAATACCAAAACCCGATAAATATACAATAAAAAAGAAAATGATAGGCCTATATCCATATGAATGAAGATGCAAAAATTCTCAATTAAATATGTGAAAATTGCACAGAGATGCTAACACAAAGATCAACCACCATGGATCAAGATATGGGATATTCAGTATAAATATGTCCATTAATGTAATAAATTATATAAGTTTACTTAAAGACAGAAATCATATGACCATCTCAATAGATGGAGAAAAGGCTTTAAACAAAATCCAACATGAATTTATGCTAAAAGTCCTTAGAGTGAACTGGACTGGGGCAAACATGCCTCAATATAATTAAGGCTGTATTCAGTGAACTTACAGCCAACATCATTCTAAATGAAGAAACCTTGAAGCATTCCCATTACAATCAGGAACTAGACAAGGCTATACACTATTCCCCATTCTTTCTAAATATAGATCTTGATAGAGCAACAAGAAAAGAGAAAGAAATTGATATTAATTGGAAAAGAAAAGGTCAAATTATCCCTATTTGCAGATGATATGATAAGAGATCCCAAAAATTTCACCTAGAAATGATCAACACTTCAGCAAAGTGGCAGGATACAAGACCATTTTTTAAAAGTTAATAGACTTTCTAAATGCAAATAACAAGCAGTCAGAGAAATAGATCGTGGATACATTACCATCCAAAATAGCCAGAAAAAAATGAAAGAAAAAATCTTGAAAAAAAGCCCTAACCAAATATGTTAAAGATCTCTGCAATGAAAACTGTAAATATCCCTGGAGAGACTGAAAAAAAGACTAGGCCATGAAACTCCTACCCCACGTTTATCAATGGGCAGAATTTATATTATGAAAATGACTATTCTGCCAAAAGCAAATGTATAGATTCAATGCAATCTCATTCAAAATATACATGACTTTTCTCACATAGAAAAAAAAATCATAAAATTCATGTGGAAAGAAAAAAGACCCATGACAGGCAAAGCAATCCTGAGCACCAAGAGTAATGGTAGAGGGATTACTATAGCAAATTTCAAGCTTTATTACAGAGTTATGTTCATAAAAAAAGCATGGCATTACCACAAAAAAAGACGTTGGGCTTAAAGCCCTCTCAATTGTAGTGAAATCATTGGTGGCACTATAAACACAGCCAAATACACATGGCTGAAGAGGTCATAGATCCTAGAGGAAACCCTGTCACTTTCAAATCTCTAGACAAATGAAATTTCTTGCTATAAGCTAAATATAGATCCTTATATTTACAGACAAGTATGCCATACACCACTTACCAAACAAGCTTCTTTTTGCAACAGATGGAGGCTACTGCAGAATCCCACAACTGGTCACACACAGAGAATATATCTGAGAGATGACTAGTGATATGTGACATACAGATATTTGAACCTGTATACTTGACTGATGGAACATACTGGAATGTGGAGTAAAGAGAAAAGTAGTACGTCACTCAGCTCTCATCAGTGAAGTGTCCTTATACAACAGAGTGTGATGCTCATAGAAGGTCACAACTGGTCAAGTTTTGAAGAATAAGAAACTGAAGAATGTGTGTTCCTGGTTAGTAATACTATATTAAACCTCAACCACCCACAGCTCAGGGACCATTGTGGAAGAGGAGGTGGAAAGATTGCAAGAGCCAAGGTTGCTTCATGAACCCAGGGAAGCAAAGATTTTTTCAGATCACGGGAAGCTTGCACATGTGAACTTGCAGCAATGGTGGCATCAAGCCCCAGACATATGCCAACTCAATCAGACAAGGACTCAGAGTGGAGCAAGGAAAATGGGCTGTGGGAGGCACCTTATCTGAGAACTGGTAGAAACTGATTCCTACTGGGCAAGGGAGAGTAGACTTAAGATCTCTGGATATGATAACTACACTCTAGTGGATGAATTTGCACTGAAGGACATCTGGTACAAATGCTTGACTAGATAGGACTTAATGAGTATGGCAGAATACGTGAGGTCCAATTGGGTGGATGACATTGCCTGAATTTGATTAAGAACTATTGTATGAATAGCACAGAAACTCCGTAAAAAACTTTTAGGAATTTAAAAAAAAAAAAACATGTGGATTAATGGAACAAGATAGAAGACCTAATGAGTGTACACAATTTCAGCCACCTGATATTTGACAAAGGTGCCAAGAACACACACTGAAGGAAAGGCAACATCAACAAACAGTAGTGCTAAAACTGGATCTCCATATGTAGAATAATGAAATTAGAACTATATCATCACCCTGCACCAAAGTCAATTCCAAAAAGATCAAGAACCTCAATGTGAAACCTGAAAGAGTGAAACTGTTAGAAGGAAACATAGGCAGTGCCCTGAAAGGTGCAGGAAAGGACTTTCTAAATCATCCCTCATTCACTTAGAAATTGATGTCAACAATTAACAAATGGGGTGTCATTGATCTAAAAACCTTACATACAGCCAAGGAAATAGCCAATTTAGTGAAAAGGAAGCCTACAGAGTAGGAGAAAATATTTACCAGCTATGCATCTAATAGGGGGTTAATATCCAGAATATACTTAAAACAAAGAATCAAGAAAACAAATCACCCCATTTAAAACAGACTAAAGACAGTAGTCTATAGAACAGAGGGTTCTCAAAAGAAGAAATAAAAATGACTGATACCTTAAAAAGTGTGCAATGTCCTTAATAATTATGGAAATGCAAATTAGAAGTACTTTAAAATTTAATCTTACCCCAGTGATGTGTGTGTGTGTGTGTGTGTCTGTGTGTATAAAGCAATAATAATCAGAAAGGGTACTGGGAATTTAGAAGTGGGGAGGACTGGGTATAGCTGGAGGAGGACTGTGTGGGATGGAAATGGTGCAACGCTGTACTCAGGTGACATTCATAAAAAATATTAAGGGATAGAAAAGATAAAAAAGAATATTTATTATTCAGAAGAATATTCACAAGTTACATAATGTAAAGAAATGTTACAAAGAAAATTTTAATGCACAAATAAATTAAAAACCAAATTTCATTGATGTATCAAAAAATTCAGGATATGAACTAATTATTTATGGATTTTTCTCTCACTCTGATAAAAATTTCAGAAAGAAAGACTATTTCATGAAATTAATGGCTGACACATTCACCTGGAACTATCAATGCCTAAGTTTGCCAAAACAATATTTGGAAGGAAGAACAAATTTGGAAGATTCATATAAGCACACACAATGCCTGTTCATGCTGTACTTCCAAACGTGAAATACCATAAACATCATTAGATACCCTAAATTAATATAATTTCATTTTGCGTTTCTCTTGTCTTCCACTCTTCGAGTATTAGAACCCCATTGTGAATGTGGGAACACTAACAGCACAGAGGTGAGGCAGAGAGGAAACCAGCTTACCTTGGGAATGAGATAGTTCCTGAATTTAATGTCAGAAGTTACTGCATGAGGCAGGTTGGTGGGGATGAGGTCAATGTATCTCTGGACCTCGTGCACCATGGCATCTGTGTAGGGCATGCTGCTCCTGTCCTGCATGCAAGGGCTACGGTGTCTGCCAACAACACGGTCAATCTCCTCCTGCACTTTAGCTGGTTAGAAACAGTGAAAAATGGTGCAAAAGGAGAAAAGTGACACATTTGACACAATAAGTCAGGGTGACTCGGGGCATGATGTAGGTGCCCCTATAATACATATTTTATGTCCAAGTATAAACCCAGATATACAGAACTGATATGATAAGAATTTATACCATTATCTGACAAAATATTTATTGTGCTATATCAGCATAAGCTTACTATTTATCAGCCATAATAGTGGATAAAATAAGACATAATTCAAGAGTTCAAATAATAAAACAATATAACCAGCATATTATAGTCTTTGGTAAAGGACATGAAAAAGCAGATGTTGAATTTCTAACCAATGCATGTACAAATGTGCATGTGTGTGCACTGTGCGCAGTTTAAAACAACATTCCATCAAGTACAACATGAACAGCTACTTCTGACATGTATTCATGTTCATAAATAGTGACTGCTACTTAGATACACATTTGTATGCTGCATTTATTGACTTTCTGGCTTGAGAGATGAACACTACAGTTTCAGTACATTCCATATAAAAAATACCAAACACACACACGTACACACACACAAACAGACAAGCGCACACACACACACTTCCTCCTCTCATTCATTAACAACATGTGGCATTACATTGCTTCGTTATACCAATATTTATTGTGTTAATCGTTGTATTATATAAATATTCCCTATTATGAAAATTATTATGATTATTTCCCATATTTGCACTCTTTGTTGGATGCATTACATTTTTATTCCAGTTTTCAATTTTTTCATTTCTTATGTTAGAATTCTTCTACATATTCTAACACAGAGTCCCGGAGAATGTGACTTCCTGTGACTCTGCTTCAGACAACTGGATAGAAGAATCCTCACATATTTCAGGAAGAAATAGAAAATAGGTGGTAAATCTGTGGCAAACATGGAGGTCCATCACTATACTTGTTCTGTGCATGAATAAAACAGGTATTCTAGAGAATTGTGGTGCAGTCTCGATACGAATATTTTATGCATGACTCAGGGATTTCTTTGAAGGGTTTTATGCTTCAATTCAATCCCAATATTCTCAAATTCCATGACTCTGTGTCTTGGGTTGATATTATTCCATTCATTCTGACAGACACTTTGGGAGACTTGTCAATTAAGATGATAAAATACAGAGATCTTTACAGTGCTTCACTATCTGGAAGATAAATCTGGCTGTTAATGTTGAAAAACAAAATGGAGAAAGAAGCTCTGAGACTCTCATTTCAGGGAATGAACACTCGACTCCTTCCCTTTCATCCCCATACATTGAATTCTCATTCTCTGTCACCACTCAAGGTCCCCAGGACAGGGCCTCTTAGACTGGGTTTCCATTGAGAGAAAGCCTGTGTTTCCCTATGGGGAAACTCAGTCACCTGATGTATTAGCGTGGTGGATAGATATTTGCAAAAAGATCAGCACCTTGTTTAAAACTTGGTTCTCTGCTTAGACCCTCTTATGACCAAACAGGCCTGTTTATGGGGACTGTAGGTTCACAGTCTGTTTTACTTAATACATGGAAACTTATTTAACATTAAGTTTACAACATCTTCTTCCGGACTGCATTTTTTTTCCCTCTTCATTATGCTATTGTGTTTGAGAAATTTGATGAACTCTTCTTGGCTGTTTACTCTTGGGTATTTGTTTACCTACACTGTAAGTACTCATTTTGATTCATATGTATGCCCTTGTTATTTAGTGTATTTTGAACAGAGGAAAGAAGGTGTATTTATATATGCTGAACAAATGTATATATTTTAAAGTTAATTTCTAAAATAATTTTACTTGCAAAAGAAAATCCTGTTTGCACAGTTAAAAATCATTGTTCAAGCCGGGTATAGTGGCGCATGCCTTTAATCCCAGCACTCGGGAGGCAGAGATAGGTGGAGCTCTGTGAGTTCATGGACAGCTTGTTCTACATAGTGAGTTCCAGGACAGCTAGGGCTACAGGGAGACCCTGTCTCAAAAAGACACAAAAAATTCATTGTTCAAAAGATGATTTGGGGCTGGAGAGATACCTTAGTGGTTAAAAGCACTAGCTGCTCTTGCAGAGGACCCTGTTTCAATTCCTAGCACCCACATGGCAACTAACAACCATCCTAACTCAAATTCCATGAGAACATGACACCCCCTTCTCACCTTGTGAGTATAGCACAAAACAAGCGCACTTACATACTTGCAGGCAATGCACTCATACACATTAAAAAAAATAATGAATTTTTAAGTTTTATGTAAATGGACTTTTGAAATAATATAATTCCTTTATCTATACCTTATTTGTCAATGAAAATACCTTTCTAAGAACCTAAATATTTAGAATACTTCTTAGAGTCCAAACTATCTCAGACAGACTCAGTAAAATCTAATCTTTGTTCTAGTGATTCAGTGAGGAGAGTATTCTTTTCTCAGTCACAGTATTACATTTATCAGAATGAGGAAAGGCAGCTGAAAGAACTTACCTGCTGCTAAAACCTGCCTGCTGAGAATAAATTAACATATAACAACAGGCCAGTGGACACTGACTGTGCCAACCATAGATCACCACCCAGGAACCTGGACACTGGACCAGCATTTGGCTGCTTTTCCTACAGCCATTGTCTCTTCCTCGGTCTCACTCATCCTCCTCATCACAGTTAGTGGCACAGAAGGTAAAATACTGATTCCTTTCAAATAATAACACAACACAGGACACTAGCAGCATCTTCCAAGTGTCCTTAAGCAATGCTTTGGCTCACCATGTGTCCTTACCTGTGACGTGTGGGTGCTTCAGCAGGAGCAAGAGGGCGTATCTCAGTGTTGTGCTTGTTGTGTCCGTCCCAGCGCCAAACAAATCAACCACAGTCATGGCCAAGTTTTCAAGTGTAAATTCTGAAGATTGATTGTGGTTTTCCTAAGAATGATTAGATTAATATACTTGATAAATTATTATGAGTGTATCAGACTACAATGAATCTACAAGATTATACTTCATATTGTTGCCAACACAGAACCTAAAAAGTATAGTTCTAGGAGAAACTAAGGTTGTCTAAATTCAATCTTTCACACTCAAGTTTTTTGCTTTCCTAAAAGTTGTAGTGTGATCTTCTATACCTAAATGTGTACAATGCATGATTTTTAGGTCCAAAAAAATGGCACAAATTAAAACATGTCTTGGTCATTTCTCTCATCGCAGCATCTGTGCCCACCTGGAGCAATGGCACAGCACTTAAGAGACCTTGTTGTTCTCCCTCGGGACCCAAATTCAGTTCCTAGCAACCATGATGGCCTCATGCTCAAGGATTAGAAGACATCATACTGACAAGGTAGCAATAATATTCCTCAAAGCAATCTAGTGAAACAGTTCCATGTCTGTTAAAATTCTAATAGGAAAACAAATCCTCTGATTCAAGTGGAACAGTAGGGGAAGGGGTAAATGCCCAAACTTCAAAATTTATTAAAGAGCTACAGCAATGAAAACAGCACGCTGCTGGCACATATCGTCATCAAACCCCAAAGAGCTTTGATATCCAGAAGGCTACCTAAACATCAATAGCCAAGACTTTCACAACATGCAATAAACAGAAGCTCCTTTGGCAACTAATAATGAAAGAACAGACTAGCCACAAGAAAAGGAAGACTTGGAAGGCTTATATAGGGGAAATCCTCCAGTCCTTATTATTTGAACAAACATAGTTGAGCCCAAATCAAAATAAGAATAAGCAAACCAACCTTGATCAAAAAGTCACGGTTCTACATTCAAACACATATTTAAAAATGTGAAAATGTCAACTTACAGAATGGTGAAAATATTTTCACATCATTTATATGGACATTATATGACTAGATACATAAAGTCTTATATATCCACAACCAAAAAGGCAAGCAATTAAATTTAAAGATCAGAAAAACGTGAATAAAAAGTCCCTGAATAGGAAACACAAACGTGAATCAGCACATGAAAAGATGTTCGTGACCATTGTGCATTGAGATACAGTCAAACCCACCCTGACAACTCACTGGGTTGGAGTTAATAAAAATACATTGCACAATTATATAGCTATTTTATAAACAAGGAAAATTGTAGATATGAAATTTTGTGTTAACTGTTGAAAAGTTAGCTGTTTTCACAAAGTTGAATATAACATGACCATTTGAATCAGAAACTCCTGTCTGGAGAATACTTTACACATAGAAAATGAAAATACACCATGAAAAAACTCGTACACTAATAAATTGCTTAGAAGAGTCAGAGGTAGAAACAGCATATCCAACAATGAGCATAAGTGAATGGTGGTACTCATGCATGTAAAATGAAGTTTGCTGCAACAAAAGGAGAAAATATAGCTTAGATCAACACTCAACTTTATACAAGTCCAAAGGACAGAAAGTGAAGATGACACATACTGAGTCAGTTTAGATTATCCATTCAAAATAGCAAGTATATAGACAGAGATAGAGTTACAAAACTAATAGTTACAAAAGATGGGATCAGGAAAGGTGAGTGACTGTCTAATGGCTATGTTATGTTTCTGTAGATCAGTGGAATGTTTTCATACTAAAGAGAGCTGATACCTGCAGTGTTTTGTGAATGTTATCAGCACATTACACATATAACATGGTTACCACCATTTTATATAAATTTCACCTCAATTTTTAAGTGGCACCACTCCCTGAAATGACTTATATTAAAGTCAATCTGTATAGTTCCACACTGGCATCTTTGCAGAATCAGATAGGCACATTCTAAAATTCATATGGATTCAAAAGGCCTAGAATAGACATGACAAGACCACTGCTGTCATAAACTCACAGACACTGTAGTTGCCTGCCCAAGACCTTCAAAGATCCAGCCAGTCCACATTGTATCATGAAGTGGGAAGTGTTTAATGAGCCCCCACCACCAACTGCAGAGCTATGGAGAGCTGACAGTTTCTGGGGGATGGAAAGTCCATTTTCTTTAAAGATCTGGATCCTGGTTGGTTGACCAGGCTCCGGTGGTTTTCCCTACACTCAGGAATATATGGGCAGCTTATTAGAAGTAATGATGTATTTTAAATGGGGGATATGAATTTTGGGGAGGGAAGGTAGATAGTTTGGATGTGGGAGCTGTGAGAGGGAGGAATGGGGTGACTGTGATCAAAATACACTGTATGAAATTCTGCAAGAACTGCTAAAAATGTTGTCTAAAATTGTCTCTCTTACCAATTGCTGATGATATTTCCAGACCAACTTTAATGTAGAGGACATGCAAGGATTCCTCCTGTGCCCCTTTCATTTTCCATTCTGCCACACAAGGTGTGCAATGGTGATGTCAGTCTTCATAACAGAACATGAAAGCCTCCAATTTGTGACCTGTTTTGTTTGGAAATTGTTTCCATCTTGCCTGTCCTTTGTGTTCTCTCTCCTCAGAGAGAGAACTTAGTTTTAAAAATAAGTTCAAGAACAAGGCTCTAGTTGTAAATTCACTTTATGTTTTCTAGGATCAACATTACATTTTCTCACACAAAAAATACTTAAATTTCTACAAATGTTTCTGGTCAGTCCATTAAAATACATGTGGTAAACATGTAATCACTTAATAAACTTTAAAGTACTTGAATAATGAAATACATTGATTTATGTTAACACTTTACCTGACTTCTTTTAATTAAGTAATAATCAATAAAGTCTTGTGGATTTGTAACATCCAGTGATTCTTGATGCTCTTTTATTTTCTTCATAACATAAAATTCCATGTAATTCATATGTTCTAAAATTCTGTTGTGACTTCCTGGACAATAGTTGATGAGAAAAGGGAAGTTATTGCAGACCTATAAGACAAAAGACCCATTATTTATTAACTCAGCAAAATTTAATGAATATATTTATGTATATTTATAACAGAAAGGAAGACTAATTTGGATTTATAGCTCTAGATAAGAATGAAAAAAATGTCCACCATGATAAGATTTTTATTTACACATATAGTAAATCTCTGTGGTAAGAGAGTTGAGGAAGAAAATCCTACCCAGATGATCAAAGTTCATAATCAACTTTCCACACCCATGAAACATTTTACCACATTTGTGTCAACTCACAATAAGCTTGTATCTGTTCTTCATTACTACTATGAAGGAGTTTAAGATATAAATTACTGTTATTCATATTTTTAGATGACAGAAATTAAGATACTTGGTAACCTTATTTAGAGTAGAAAGTTAACTCCTAGAAACTGTGTTCGGATAGGTCAGTCTCTGCCATGGAGGTGTATTTAGAAATTGGTGTAGCTCAAAATACCTTGACATCAAGGACATAGCTCGGCCATTAGCAACTTCCTTATGATCACACAATCATTATTTATACAGAGTGCAGAAGATGCCAATTCTGCACAGGAAAATACTGTGAGGATATATATAACCCACAAATCATACATTCTATTTGTCATTTTTACCTTTTGCCTTTCAACTAATTCCCAAGGTGAAACATCAAAAACCTGAAATCATTTGATAACCCATTGACTCCAATTTATTCAATGCATATATTTCTGGGTGTGGCACCAAGTACTTGAGTGTTGCCAACCACCCAGGAACCACACCCTTAAAGAAACTATCTCTGGAGCAGGGCCTGTTGGCACATGCCTTAAACCCAGCACGCAGGAGGCACAGGCAGGTGTATCTCTGTGAGATCCTGGCCATCCTGGCCTCCAGAGTGAGTGCTAGGACAGCTGGGGCTAAAGCTGGAAAAAAAAAGCTATCTCTCCATTCCATCCCAGTGAAGCTATCAAGTTTTTATAGCTCCTCAGTTACACGGAAAAGACAATAAACCCCTTCCCACTGCATTCTAGAATGCTGACCAACTTTATCTTACACAAGTTATATGTAGGCAACCACAGGTATTGAGTTCTTGAGTACAGTATGAAGAAGGCATTAGTTTTCTCTGGCCTTCCTCAACATCTGGCTCTAAAATCCCTACTCTCCACTAAGGGCCTAGAGCCTGCAGAAGCTGGTGAAGTAAATGGGTTAGTAAATATTTTTAAAAAGAGAAAAAGTTAGGGGTAGAGAGGTGGGAGTGGATATGAGAGGAGTTAAGGTGGGGAGTTGGGTGTGAATATGGTAAAAATACGCTGTATATAATTCTCAAAGAATTAATAAAAGCATTTTGAAAAGACAAAAGATGTAAAGGAAACAGTAGGACAAAAGATAACAAGAGGGTTCAAAACTACTCATTGCATCCTGGAGGGTTCCGTTGCCCCAAACACTCTCCTTTTTTTTTTTCTAAACTAAAACATTACTGTCAAGTACTATACTGAAGACAGGTTTAATTGTTGGTAGTATATGAAGTTCCGGATAGTATAAGAATGTTCTATGAATGACTTCATTTCCATCTAGACGGGAATAAATAATTTTATACAAACAACTCTGTGGAAGTCAATGGGAAAGTCAACAGATATGGAGCTAACAGGCTTCAATCAACATGGTATTTGCCTTAATGATTTCCTCTGTGTACAGAAAAGAACTTAAACATCTCTTCCAGATATTTTTATCATAATTCTCTGGGCAAGACTGTGGAGTCCATCCTGCCCATTACTTGATCCATGCAGAATTTTATCTTGTGAGAAAGAAAGTCCCTATGTATGTTCTCAAAACGAAAGGATCTTGTTTCACCTGTATCCATGGGGAGCTCAGAATCTGGATATTATCATTTAATCTTTCCATCAAGTCAAGAAACTCCTGATCATTATAATCAAAGCGATCTTGGAAAATAATGGAGCAGATCACATTGCAAGGAACACAGCTCAGGATGTTGGTGGGATCACAGGGTGAACCTGAAGAGTTGGAAACAATTTTAAAACACCACTAAGTTTTTATTAAAGGCATTTTGTTCTGGTTCATAAGTAAAGTACTTGAGAAGCTTTAAGCAGTATCTTACCTACAAATTTCCCCAATAACCAAATATTAAGCATGCCTGGAATCAACAATCACATTTACCTTCAATCTCACTAGTTACATAACAGATCACACCTTTATAGCGTCTTATACCCTTTGAACCTTAATTCTCTCCTTTGCTGGAAGAAAAAAATGATTTTTATAAATCTGAAAGTTCTAGTGCTCAAGCAGAATTAATTCTGTCTACAATGCCTGTAGACTTTATAGAGCTGAGGTAGACATGGAGAGAATAGAGGAGACTTGGAAGCTCTGTGTCCAAAACAATCATGTACTGATTCAAAATACGGGAAAATAATAACACTGCAGGTGAGTTCAAGTATTAGAGGAAAGAAGTGTGGAAAGCAGAGTTCTCCTGTGTTATATGAGAAGATGCAAACTATCAAGGACAGTGAGTACCCGGGGAGTTTGTTTACATAGATAAATAAAATGAAAATATTGCATTTTCATTTAAATCCCATGTGGAGGAAAGGACATGAAGTGATAAATGGAGCCTTTTAAAAACTCATATCAACATTTAAAGCAGTAGATTTTGTTCCTTTGGAAGTAAATATACTTATGAACATTAGTCATAAAACAAAACAAATGAAAACCTAGGAACAGGAAGGAGAATAATGGGAGTGAAGATACAAGAAAGGAGAAGATGGTGGGTGATCATAGTTGAGGCTCATGACATACTCCTGGGAAAATGTCTTTATGAAACAAGTCAGTATACCCAATGAATATAACAGCAACAATTATTTTAAAAAGAAGTAAATTATGATTATGTACAATCAAACTCCACACTTACAGATGTACAATACTAAAAATTGAGGACTAGAAAGTATTTTCCTGTATAGTCATCCTTAAAATGATATATAGCAATAATATTTAGAATTTTTGATACATTGGTCTTGTGTATGATTTTACAGATTAAAAAAACATAAGGAAATTTTCTCTTTTGGATTTATTTTTAATATTCCTTTTTGTTTGTCTTTTTGAGACAAGGTCTCTCTGTAGCCCCAGCTGTCCTGGAACTCACTATGTAGACCAGGCTGTCCTTGAACTCACAGAGATCTACCTGCCTCTGCCTCTCGAGTGCTGGGATTAAAGGCGTGTGCCACCACGCCAGCCTTAACATTCCTTTTTTTTTTTTAATGTGTGTGTGTGTCTGTGTGTAAAAATACCACTTATGTGTGGTTGCCAATGGATAGAAGAGGGTATGTAATCTGGAGCCTCCTCACAGGGGTCTGTAACCCAATCTCTAGTCCTCTGCAGGAACTACATGTTCTCTTAACAAACAGACCATCTATCTAGTGATCAATACACTTTGTATGCAAGGACAATGAAAATTTATATCTGTAGAGTACAAATAAGGGTCACTTGAATTAAAAATTTCCTAAAGGTTTTGTGAAAAAATAAAATAAAAGGAAATTCCTTGAGCTTGCTGCTGCTATGCCAGGTTTTCAAAACATGAAATTCCAATGCTATGGTATCAGAAAATGTTTTCTTTCAGCAAAGAAGGTAAAGGGTAAGTCTTTGGGATTCTTTTATGTATATATTCACTTCATTCCATTCACAGATAAAATCTAATTTTCAAACTTTCCTTCACTGTATTTACAGGAAGAGAAACATAAAAACAAGTTCATTTACAATTCCCATTTTCTTTCATGTCAGGTACTTACTAGGTGAGTAGCATTCACAATGGCCACAAATAAAAGCCATTCAAGTTCTATCACAAACACCAGTAAAGTTGGATAGAAATAGGGAAACCAAGAAGACAGTTAGAATACACTTAGAAACAAACAAGAGAAAGTGTTAATGAAAATAGTTCAACTTGGGCTGGAAAGATAGCTGAGCAGTTAAGAACACTGACTGCTCTTACAGAGGACCCAGGTTTGATTCCCACCACACACATGGTGGCTAACAACTGTCTGTAACTCCAGTTCCAAAGAAATTCGATCCCTTCTTCTGACCTCCCTGGGCATTGCACAACATGGGTGCATTTACACACATGCAGGCAATACTCTCATATACATAAAATAAATATAAATAAATAAAAAATTTTAAAAAGGAAAATAGTTCAATTTTAGTGAAATGAACCATTTCATTAATTTCTGTTTGGGCATCATGCAGACTTATGCTGTCACGTGTTTTACTGAAACATATAAATCAAACCACTAAGAGCTGTGTAAGGAGAAATAGACATGTCAGTGAAGCTGGACAGACCAATGTATTTCAACGAAATGAAAACACATATCATCTCATTTGGACCCCATAAGTGTAGATCATGTCATTGCCAATGTTATCAATCAGTAGCAGTTAGTGTCTAGTGAAATGATAAGTGGTAAAACACATTTGTCCTACAGTGAATTCATAGTTCATGATTCATAAGAAAATTATTATTAAATTATATTCATGATTTCTGATGTAGTAAAAGGAAATGTGTGGAATAAAATGAGATAGAATGTAAAAGTTAGATTATAAAGTTGTATTTACCATTGGTTTTCCTCAGTTCCTCCACAAGGCACTGGGCTTCCTCTTGAACACGATCCTCAATGTTCCTTTTCCCCATCCCCAAGTTCCGTAATGTCATGAGTGTGAAACGCCTTATCTCTTTCCATCTGTTCCCATTACTAAAGACAATTCCTAAGAAAATAGTGGTAGACACTAGAAATTAGATCCAGGACTACATGAGAGATTTCACAGGTGGCAACCATAGCGAGGCCAAAGCTGTACCTGTGGGGCACGTCTGGTCACTTTTTCCATCTTTTTCCTTATTGTGAACACTGCTTGGCATACACACACTTACCCAAGCCTTTATTAGATTTTTCAGCCACTGGGTGCCTTCCTCTTCCAGAAAACTCCTCTGCATGATCAATCAGAGCTTCCTTCACTGCTTCATAGCCATGCAACACCACAGTGGGCTCTGTGCCCAAATACAGAGTGAACACAGGACCGTAGACTTTTGACAACTGGAAATAGCAAAGAAAATGAAAATTCTAACAAGAAAGCATCAGCCTATGCTCTGTTCTGTAAACCTCATTTCATCTTAATGTTTATATTTAGGCAAACTCACCTTAAAATATTTCTGAAATCTATGCAAATCTATATCATATAATGATTATTATGACTATGGATAGTCTACAATGAGCCATGAGATAGTCTAGTCATTTGAACATAGATTACAATGACTCATTACATCAAATCACTCCATAAGACTATTTAACATTATTTTCACAGAGTAAATAACTGAGATCAAAAATTACAAATTGATATCTAGGGCACTATTACTGGTGACCATTTATTACAATATCATACCCATTACCAGATTTTCATTTTGAAGAGGGGCCTTTATTTGCCTTTACAAAGTATTGGAAGAGCATAAACACACTTACATTGGTTAAGGACTGGCGGATGTCCTTCACATCTATCTGTAGGAAATTTCCAATAATTGGAAGAGGAGTAGGGCCAGGAGGGAGCTTCCCTCTCCCAGAATTCTGTCTCCAGAGAGAGAGGAGAAGCAGACAGGAGAGGCCGAGCACTAGGACTACAGTTAGATCCATCAGAGCCTTCTCTTCTTACTGATATGACTGTAACCTTGCAGTAAACCCTTTTTATAATGAAATCTGATGACTCAGGAGGTGTGTCAACCTGAGGAATCATTAACTAATCAAATGGTCACTAGTTAATCTGTCTTCAGGGCAGATTTTGTCCTGATGACGTAGATAAAAAGAGAATGTTTACCTTTGTCCTTTACTGGGTGCACATTAGAATTTCTGGCTTGACATTGCTGGTTGGTGAATAAATACTGCTAATAAAGAAGAAAGAAAAAGATGTCTTCAATGTGCAGCTATTGTTGAAAAAGGCTACAGTTAAGGAATAGATATAAGAGAAGTCCTCAAAATTGCATATCTCAATTAGGAACCATTGGGAATTTATGAATTTAAGGTCATTTTGTACATTCTGTAAATTGTAGATCTTTTGATACAAAGTGTGTCTGTAGTCCCACCCAATCTGGCCTTAACCTCACAGTTCTTCTGCTGTTTCCTCCCCACACCTACAAATATGTGTATCCACAACCATAACCAGGTTTTTTCACATATTTAAAATGCTTCTTTATATTGAACATTTGGACATATTTTCCCAATAAGGTAAACCTTCCTTAAAAGTGTTTAATATACATGAAGACCAATATAACTAACAAAACCACCTAATATCACTCATACTTAATTTTCCCCTTTTTGGAGTAAGGTTTGTTTATTTTTAATTAATTCCTTGAGCACTTCATATATGTATACAATGTATTTTGATAATCACTCGTACATTGAAATGAGGAAACATACAAGTGAGCTGTATGTCTTTCACCATTGTACAACACAATCATAAAAGACACAGATTATTTCTTTCTCATGGTGAAAGGAAAATCAGAACTGTCATAGATGGAGGACCTTGTAATGCCATGAGATTTTCTTAATGTCACAGTTATTCACAGTGGTGTTACCACAGCTTCTTAAGGAAAACGTCTGAGCATTCTCTTCTCCATCACTGCAGAAGGAAAACAGGTTGAATATAATTGACCATGGAGACAATATCAGATAATTTACTTGAGTAACAGGGGGTTCCTGAGTTACAGTGATGCATAGTTAAGTTTTTTATGCATAGTTTCACTTAAGGTATAATCTGGGAAACACAAAACTAGCAATCAAACACAAACAGCAATCAAAATGACCACAACCAACACACATCTTTCAATAATAATCTTAAATGTCAATGAACTGAACTCCCGAGTCAAAAGACACAGGCTAAGTGAATGGATTAAGAAACAAAATCCACCTCTTTGCTCTCTGCAAGAAACCCAACTCACCTTCAGGACAGGCACTACCTTAAAGTAAAAGGATGAAAAGCAAATGGCACTAAGAAATAAACAGGGTTGCAATTCTAATATCTGACAAAATAGACTTCAATGTAAAACTGATTAAAAGAGATAAGGAGGGTCACTGCATTCTGATCAAATGAACAGCTAACCAAGAAGATATTACAATGCTTAACATATATGCACCACACTCTGGTGCACCCAAATTCATAAAAACAACACTACAGGGCTTTAAGAGACAGATTAACTGCAACTCAGTAACAGTGGGGGACTTCAGTACGCCATTGTCTCCATTTGACAGGTCAACTGGAGAAATAATGAACAGAGAGACATTTAAATTAAATGATACCATAAGTCAAATGGACCTAACACATATCTTTCAAATATTCCACCCAAACACCAAAGATTACACTTTCTACTCAGCACTGCATGGAACTTTTTCAAAAATTGAGCACATACTGGGCCACAAAACAAACCTCAACAAATACAAAAAAATCGAAATA
>NW_008331895.1:99407-100794 GCF_000622305.1 Nannospalax galili | reverse complement strand
ACCCTCGTAACCACATGAACACATGGAGATTAAACAACACACTCCTGAATGATGAATGGGTCAAAAGAGAAATTAAGAATGAAATAAAAGTATTTCTGGAATTCAGTGAAAAGGAAAATACACTACAACACAACCTCTGGGATACTTTAAAAGGAGTACTATGAGGGAAGTTTATAGCTCTAAATGCCTACATTAAAAAATAGAGCCCAAATAAACAACCTAACACTGCAACTCAAGACACTGGAAAGACAAGAATAAGTGAAACACAAAACCAGGAGCCCAAATCCAGGAGACAAGAATAACAAAAATCAGAGCAGAAATTAATGAAATAGAAACAAAGAAAACAATACAAAGAATCAATGAATCTAAGAGCTGGTTCTTTGAAAAGCTAAACAAGATAGACAAACCCTTAGCCTAGTTAACCAAAAAAAGTAAGAGCAAATCCAAATCAACAAAATCAGAGATGAAAAGGGAAACATCATAATAGACACACAAAATATCTAGACCATTATGAGGGTGTATTTTAAAAACCTACAGACTAATAAATTTGAAAACATAAAGGAACTGAGTGGATATTTAACACATGGGAACCACCAAAGTTAAACCAAGAAGATATCAACAGTTTAAACAGACCCATAACATATTAGGAAATTGAATCAGTAATACAAAGCATCCTAACTAAAAAAAGCCCTGGCCCAGACGGATTTACAGCAGAACTCTACAAGACATTTAAAAAAGACCTCCAACCAATACTACTTAAATTATTCAAAACGATAGAAAAGAAAGGAACTCCAAAATTCCTTACATGAAGCCAGCACCACAGGTAAAGACACAACCAAAAAAGGAAACTATAGACCCATACCCTTAATGAACATAGCTGTAAAAAAATCTCAACAAAATACTTGCAAAGTGCAAACAGACACACATCAAAAAGATCATTCACCATGATCAAGTACCCTTTTTCCCAGACATGCAGGGATGGGTCACTATATGCAAGTCAATAAACGTCATTAACCATATAAATGAACTCAAAGACAAAAAGCACATTGTCATCTCAATAGATGCAAAACAGGCTTTTGACAAAATTCAACATCCATTTATGTTCAAAGTCCTAGAGGAATTGGACTGGAGGGAACATGCCTCAACATAATTAAAGTTATATACAACAAACTCACAGCCAACATCATTCTAAATGGAAAAAAAACTGGAAGCATTCCATTAAAATCAGGAACCAGACAAGGATATCCACTATCGCCACTCCTTTTCAATATAGTGCTTTAAACTCTTGCTAGAACAAATAAGACAGGAGAAGGAAATTAAAGGAGTACTAACTGGGAAAGAAGAGGTGAATTATCCCTTTTGCAGATGATATGATACCTAAGAGATT
>NW_008331895.1:98684-99052 GCF_000622305.1 Nannospalax galili | reverse complement strand
CCCAAAATAGACACATAGATCAATGGAACATCACTGAAGATCCAAATCAAAATACATGAAATTTCAGCCGCCTGATATTTGACAAAGGTGTCAAGAACACACAGTCGAGGAAACACAGCATCTTCAACAAATGGCGTGATAAGAATAGGAGGTAGGAATTGGCTAGGCAGTTAGGGTAAAAAGACACCAAAGAAATGTAGCCAGTTTCTTGGATCAAAGTCAAATTGTCCTTGGACCTATCAGGAACATACTCTGTTCCAAAGGACAAAATTGTCAAAAGCATTTGAGAGCTTATATATAATACTTTAAAGATTTTAGGGTTACCTCTTCTGAGCACAGAATGTTGACAGGAGGGAGTGGGCATAGAT
>NW_008331895.1:94335-98054 GCF_000622305.1 Nannospalax galili | reverse complement strand
TAGTAGGTTCATCTTTAGTTTTTTGTTTTGTTTTGTTTTGTTATACTTATTTATTTAATAACCACATACTTAGAAGAAGAATTTCATTACAATAGCATTGACATATTCAATAAAAATTTTCTGAGCTAAGATGCATCTTTTTCAGGATTGGCTGTATATTTTTAGGTTTACAGTTGAATTATTACAGTTATACAATATTGTATGAAATATAGACCCTATAAAACATAAAATTAAATGAGGTTTTAACCTTTAAAAAAGATCTCCATTTCATTATTAAGACACAGAGTTTCATGCAGAAAACTTCATTTTTAACACAATTGACATTAAAATGTTTGCACATGCATTTCTGATCTCTATATATCAGATTATTACTAGTCACAGTCGGTTAATTAATGAGCTCCTTGGCATCTGAGCATGGATATAAATTAATCAGATAGATTTCAATGATAATGTTTTTCACATCTACTAATTATTAAGGAGCACATTTTTATGCTTTGAACAATTATTATTTTTTTAATCATTATACATTTTTTAATTTTTAATAACTACATGATTAGAAGCTTTTCACCACAGCTTTAAAATATTAAGTAACACACTCCAGAGAAACAGTACATCTCTTTCATAAGTGGGTGCAAGTTTCTAGGTTCACAGTTTAATTAATATAGTTATATATTATTGATCGCACTATAAGCCCTGTAAGGCATAAAACTGGATGAGTTTTTAACCTTTAAAGATCTCCATTTCATTTTAGAATATATTGTTCCTTGCAGAAAGACTCATTGTTTTTGCTACTAACACTGAGATGCTAGCACATGCATCTCTAATCTGTATTCATCTGATTATTACTAGTCATAATCGGTTGCACTTGGATCCTTGGTGCATGTCTATAAAGCCATCAGGTAGATTTCAATGGTAATGTTTATCACCTCTACTAATTAGCATGACATAAATTTCCATGCTTCCTCCTCAAATACAATACATTTTTTAAAAATTTTATCTACTAATTATTAAGGAGCAAATTTTTATGCTTTGAAGAATTATTATTTTTTTTTAGTTATACGCCCCCTTCCCAAGGTAGCACCCTCTCATAGCCTCCATTCCCCCACTAGAGCCCTTATACTCTGATATCCCTGCTACTGTCTGCTGTGTTGTCAACACCACAAGCCATTCCCCACTACTTGACCTTCTGGTGAATCTAGTCAGCCTATGTAGAGGTCTTTGTTTAAGGAAACTCAGCTGTTCCTCATCAAGTGGTAATCAGTTGTCTATATTCCTTTGGATAAGATTGGGGTCTGCTGTTTATCTGAGAATCCCTTTGGCCACCCTGCCCAAAAACTCAAAAGAAGGTATCTCCTATCTGGCATTGTTGCTTGTTATGTAGCTTTTACCTATACATATGGACTCTTATGTAATTATGTTGGCCCATTTAACCTTTGGTTATACTTTCCTTTTGAGTGTTTAAGGCCATACAGTTGGACCAGATAAACCAATTTAGTTTTACTCTTAAGGTCATTTGAGGATCTGTTCCTCAGGGGTCACATGGCTTGGCTCCTTTCTTTTACCAGTTCTACCTATATGAAGATAAGTCAAAGGTTCTGCTGGACCATGGTTGGCTTCGCTTGGAAGCATGGAGGAAATGATTCCTCTGTGTTGACCCTCCTCTCTCTTTGTAGACTGGACGCTGGTTCAAGTCCATCTGGTGGGGTCTCCTCGGACTCCTTGATCAAAAGGGCAGGTGACCCACCACTATTATAGGACCTTTTGAGAGATGCTCATAGTCTCCTGGAACTAGTTGACCTAGGAAGGCAATAGAGCCTTTCCCCTTTGACTATAATAGACATTTTGGCTGGGTATAATAATCTAGGTTGGCGTCTGTGGTCATTTAAAACTGGGAATACCTTGGTCCAGGCTCTTCTGGCTTACATAGTTTGCACTGACTGGTACATTTAATTACTGTGTGTCATGTAGATAAATCTTCGGCAAAGACCATTTGTTCTAAGATAAACCTTACCTAGACATATATTACTTGATCTGCTATGTACAATTTGTCAGAAGGTTGTAGTAGTAACATGGTTCCCTTTCGTTTTCAAAATTAGCTAGGCATTGTTTATCTCTCTCATTGTCTCACCCCTCCATCATAGTTTTCCCACTTAAGGTGCCTCCATTTCCCCCTTTCTCCCTTAAAATACCCTTCTCCTATACTCCCATCTCTCTTGAGTTCCTTCTTTCCCTTTATCCCCTAGGTTCCTTGTATACCCTCCCGCCCCCCTCCCTTAAACTAAAACAATTTTTATCCCTATCTCCCTTATGAAAGCCTGTTTTCTACTGCTCTTCTCTTTCCAGTTCTTTCTTTTCCTTTACCTCCCTGATTCTTTCCATTACCCTAGTTTCTGTAGTTATGTCTGATTACATACTCATTTATCAGAGTCTGGTTCTAGGGACATATGAGGGAGAACATATGTTAATTTTTTTCTGAGTCTAAGTTACTTCAGTTAGTATTACAGTTTCTAGTTCCATCCATTTAGCTGTAAATTTCATAATTTCATCTTTCTTTACTGCTGAGGAAAACTCCATCATATAAATGAACCACATTTTCTTTATCCACTCGTCAATTGAGGGACACTTAGGTTTCTTCCATCTCTTAGCTATTGTGAAGAGCAATAACAAACATGTATGTACAAGTGTCTCTGCAATAGGATGAGTTCTTTGGGTATATGCCAAGGAGTGGTATAACTGGGTCAAATGGTAGGTTCATTTGTAGTTTTTTTAAAGAGTTCTCCACACTGCTTTCCATAGGGGTTGAACCAGTTTTCAGCTCCACCAGCAGTGGATGAATATTCCCCTTTCCCCACATCCTCTCCACCATTTGGTATCATTTCTTCTCTTTATTTTAGCCAGTCTGACTGGGTTAAGATGAAATCTTAAAGTGGTTTTAATTTGCATTTCCCTAATAGTGATGTTGAACATCTTTTAAGATATTTCATAGCTATCTTTACTTCCTCTTTTGAGAACTCTCTGTTCAGCTCCTTTGCCCATCTTTTAATTGGGTTGCTTCTTGTCTTGGTTCTCTATTTTTTGAGTTTGTTATACATTCTGGTTATTAAATCTGTTGGATGTGTTGATTTTCTCACATTCTGTGGGTTTTCTGTTTGTTTCCTTGGTTGCCTTCTTTGATGTACAGAATTTTTTTATTTTAATGAGGTCCCATTTGTTGATTCTTGCCCTTATTTCCTGAGCAATTGATGTCTGGTTTAGAAAATCCTTTCCTACACCTATGTCTTGTAGGTTATTGCCCATGTTATCTTCTAACACTTTCAGAATTTCAGGCTTCACATTAAGGTCTTTGATCCATTTGGAGTTCACTTTTGTGCAAGGGAAAAGATGGGCATTTAGTTTCAATCTTTTATAGGTGGAGATCCAGTTTTGCCAGCACCATTTGCTAAAAATGTTGTCTTTCCTCCAGTGAATATTCTTGATCCCTTTGTCAAATATCAGGTGGCTGAAATTGCATTTACTCATATTTGGGTCTTCAATTTTCTTCCATTGATCTATAGGTTTATTTTTGTGCCAGTACCATGTTGTTTTTATGACTATAGCTCTGTAATACAGCGTAAAATCTGGTATAGTCATCCCCCCATCATTGCTCTTAGTACTCAGGGTTGTTCTGCTTATCTGAGGTCTCGTGTGCTTCCATATGGAACTTAGTATGTTTTTTTTTC
>NW_008331895.1:89941-93728 GCF_000622305.1 Nannospalax galili | reverse complement strand
ATAAATGCATGTTGAATTTTGTCAAAGGCCTTCTCTGCATCTATTGAGATGACCATGTGTTTCTTGTCTCTGAGCCCATTTGTATGATTTATGATGTTTATTGACTTATGTATATAGAACCATCTCTATATCCATGGTATAAAGCTGACTTGATCATGGTGGATGAATTTTTTGATGTGTGTCTGTATGCATTTTGCAAGTATCTTGTTGAGAATTTTTACATCTATGTTCATTAAAGATAAAGGTCTATAGTTTTCTTTTTTGATTGTATCTTTACCTGGCTTTGATATTAGAGTGATGCTGGCTTCATAGACGGAATTTGGAAGTGCTCCCTCCATTTCTTTTTTTTTCTAAATTAACTACTATTGGATGTAGATCTTCTTTAAATGTCTGATAGAATTCTGCTATAAATCCATCTGGTCCTGGGCTTTTTGTTGTCGGGAGGTTTCATATTACTGTTTCAATTTCTTTTTGTGTTATGGGTCAATTTAAGCTATTACTCTCTTCTTGGTTTAGTTTTCGTAGTTCCCATGCCTTTAGATATACATCCATTTCTTTTAGGTTTGGCGTTTAGTAGCATATAGATTTTTAAAGTATTCCCTTATAATGTTCTATATCTTTCTGGTGTCTGTTGTGATGTTTCCCCCTATCATCACTGATTTTGTTGATTTGGAGGTACTCTTTCTTTCTTTCGGTTAACTGGGCTAGCGGTCTGTTAATCTTGTTTATCTTTTCAAAGAACCTGCTCTTGGAATTGTTGACTCTTTGTATTGTTTTCTTTGTTTCAATTTCCTTAATTTCTACCCTGATTTTTTGTTATTTCTTCTTGTCTGTTGGGTTTGGGTTTCATTTGCTGTTTTTTTTCAAGGGTTTTGAGTTGCAATGTTGTCACTTTTTTGTGTTCTTTCCAATTTTTTGATGTACACACTTACAGGTATAAACTTCCCTCTAAGGACCGCTTTCAGTATGTCCCAGAGGTTTTTTCATGTTGTATTGTCATTTTCATTTAGTTCCAGGAATACTTTTATTTCTTTCTTAATTTCTTTTTTGACCCATTCATCATTTGGGAGTGTGTTGTTTAATCTCCATGTGTTCATGTGGTGATTAGGGCTTCTTCTGGTGTTGATTGTAAGCTTTGTTGCACTGTGGTCTGATAGAATACAAGGAATTATTTCAATCTTTTTGTATTTGTTGAAGTTTGTTTTGTGCCCCAGTATATGGTCGATTTTGGAGAAGGTTCCATGGGGTGCTGAGTAGAAAGTATGTCCTTTGGTCCTTGGGTGGAATCCTCAGTAGATGTCTGTTAAGTCCATTTGATGTATGGTATAGTTTAATTCAGACGCCTCTCTGTTTATTCTTTGTTCGGTTGACCTGCCTAATGGAGACAGTAGAGCACTGAAGTCCCGTTACTATTACCAAGTTGGGGTTAATCTGTGTCTTAAAATCTTGTAGTGTTGCTTTAGGAATTTGGGTGCACCAGTTTTATGACTGTAATATCTTCTTGGGTAATTGTTCCTTTGATCAGAATCAAACGACCCTCTTTATCTCTTCTGATTAATTTTAGTTTGAAGCCTATTTTGTCAAATATTAGAATTACAACCCGTTTGTTTCTTAGAGCCATTTGCTTGAAATATTCTTTTCCATCCTTTCACCTTAAGGTAGTGTCTGTCTTTAAAAGTAAGATGAGTTTCTTGCAGACAACAAAAAGAGGGGTTTTGTTTCTTAATCCATTCACCTAGTCTGTGTCTTTTGACTGGGGAGTTCAGTCCATTAATATTTGAAGTTATTAATGAAAGATGAGTGCTGAATCCTGTAATTTTTATTTCTCGTTACATTCTTGATATAGCTCTATTTTTCCACAATTATACCTTCATTGAATTTCTTCCCGCAACCCCTTGGGTAAACTCATTCCTTTCTTCAGCTCTTTGTATTGCTTCCAGAACACTCTGAAGGGCTGGTTTTGTGGACATGAATTCCTTCAGCCTATTTATGTCATGGAAGATTTTTCTTTCCCCTTCAACTATAATAGAAATTTTGGCTGGGTAAAATAATCTGGATTGGCTGGCATCTGTGATCATTTAAAACTGGGAATACTTTGGTCCAGGCTCTTTTGTCTTTCATAGTTTGCACTAAAAAGTCAGCTGTCATCCTAATGGCATTTCCTTCATATGTGACTTGTTGTTTCTGTTTTTCAGCTTTCAGTATTGTCTCTTTGTTCTCTACATTTAGAGTTTTTACTATGATGTGCCATCGAGAATTTCTTTTCTGGTCCTGTCTGTTTGATGTTCTATATGCTTCTTGTATTTGTATGGCCATGTCTTTCTATAACTTGGGGAAATTTTCTTCCCTGACTCTGTTGAAGATATGCTCCATGCCATTATCTTGGGATTCTTTTCCTGTATGCCTATGATTCATAGGTTTGGATGCATGTATTGCCTGCATGTAGGTAAGTGCACCTGTGTCATGCAATGCTTGCAGAGGTCAGAAGAGGCTGTCAGATACGCTGGGACTGGAGTTACAGACAGTTGTTAGCTGCCATGTGGGTGCTGGGATTTGAACCTGGGTCTTCTGCAAGAACCAGTGTTCTTAACCGCTGAGCCATCTCCCAGCCCCATTTAACTTTTTTTAAAAAAAATTATTCATTTAAATTCACTGAATTATATTATCATGTTTATAACTGTTCTTTTGAGTTCCATGTCCTCCATTATCTCTAGGGGGTCCTCACTGTACTTCTCTGCAGGACTATTGTATTTGGTGGGGATATGTTATTTTGGTTTTTCGTGTTATTATTTTTTCTCTGTGATTTTGACACGTGGATTTCTTTTGTAGTTTCTGATTCTTGTGTGAGACTCAAGCCTTCAAGTTTAGGTCTGCTTCTTTTTGTGAGCTTTATGTGTCTTTGTGGTTTACTTTTGGGGCATGAAAAGCTGGTTCATTTAAGCTTCTGGTTCTCTCTTTTGATTTTATATTGGAGGGGCCAAATTACTTTCATCTTGCTGCTCAGGAGTTCCCACAGAGGCACAAGTCAGATGAGGATCAGATGCTCTCAGTCTTTCTCCTAAGGTCTGGATCCCTCCAGGAAAGATTTTGGCCTCAGGAATTTGGGGGTTGGACTGGCATAGGAGACATGCCCAGGAAAGGTGCTGGTCTAGGGCAGCTGGTGGTCATTCCACCCAGAGATGCAAAGGCAGATGGGGGCGGGAAGCACCCCCAAGGCCTCCTGGGGACTGCACTGAGGAGCTGGGTTTGTCTGGATGCAAAGAATCAGGAAGAGGAAAGTTCAGCTCCTGTGTCCGGAAAGAGGCTGGTGGGTGGTGCAGGCCCAGGGAAGCAGAGGGACATAAGGGTGGGGCCAGGCCCACAAGCAGTGCCCCTGGGGATCAGAGAAGGCACTGAGTTGGTCTGGATGAAGAGGATCAGGAAGCAGTAGTGGTTCCTGAGGTGTCTGTGTCCCCAACACAAGGAATGGGAGAGGACACAAACTAGGAGGAGAGACCAGTGGGGGAGATGAAAGGGTGAATGAGACTGGGGGAGTCAAGGCCCCAGAGGGCATGATGGACTTACCCCAGAGAAAGGCCTGCCCATCGGAGAGAGGCCTGCAGCAGGCCGTGCAGGCCCAGGGAAGCAGAGAGATGTTGGGGCTCTTTTTGCAATAGCAAAGAGATGGAAGCAACCTAAGTGCCCCAAAACTAATGAGTGGTTAAAAAAATGTGGTATATCTACATAATGGAGTTCTATTCAGCAGTAAAGAAAGATGAAATAATGAAATTTTCAGGTAATTGGATTG
>NW_008331895.1:81035-89389 GCF_000622305.1 Nannospalax galili | reverse complement strand
GAATACCTAAGCAATTGATGAAGGTCTGTGTAGGTTTGTAATGATATATAAAGGATGAGACAAAAATAACAGATAATCTTAAATTTTCTATGGTCATAGTATGGTCAACTAGTTTAAGGAACACAATATATACCTGGTCAAGGTTTATCTGAGAATATTTGTTTGTTTTTTTTTTTTAACCCAAGCCTTATCTACATAGAACATAATAATTAAAAGTACCAGACTGGCAGAACTAATCTTTTTGGATGTTTAACAGCCATATTTTGAAGCTTATACTAATGTGGTCAAAGGGACTTAAAGGACAGTTTTTCCCCTTGCCCTCTGAGGTTGGCTAAGTTCCATGGGACTATGGAACATCTCACAAAATGTCCTGTAACTGTGGTTAGTCACCTGTCACCTTCCTCCATGCTCAGGGAGGACATGGAGACCCCATTATCCAGCCTACATAGAGGAGGGCAACTCAGAGGAAACATCTCATTCATGCTTCCAAATGAAGCCAGGCATTGTCGAGCAGGACCTTTGACTTATCTTTACATAGATGGTAGTGGTTAAAGAAAGGAGCCAGGAGCTTCTTCCAAGCCCATGTGACCACTGAGGAACAGATCCTCAAATGACCTTATTTGTAAAAATAAATTGATTTATTTAGGCCAACTGTATGGCCTTAAACACCCAAAAGGAAAGTATAACCAAAGAGTAAGTTTATCAGTATATTTCTTTAAGAGTTCAAGGGATTACACTTCCCAGACATTAGGCTTAAGTCTATGTATTTATTTTGGCATTTTTTCTCATTGATGATTTTGATACTAAGCAGAAAGTGCTGCTCATATGTAAAACTTCAAATCTTGGTCTCCAATACTGTAGTTCCCACCTGTAGCTCAGGGAGATAACCAGCTATTATTCTAAAATGATGGATAAATTTGTTTTCTCCCCCTATCTAGAAGCCTTTGAGGGGGAACTGACACTGATTCTAACCATTCCAACAGCTATCAAAATACCTGAAAGCAAATCCTGAATCCATCACTCTAGAGTCCAGCCATGGAAGACAAAAGAAAAATGAGGAAGAACCCAATGGAGGGATGCTTTTGGAAGCCCTTGTCAAGAAATCCCAATGGATTCTCATATGAACATTTAAAATTGCCCTGTTCTGACTTTTTTCTAGTTCTCTATCTAGAACTTTTAATGCTAATTACTCTTACCTTTACTTCTTCTTCACATCTCCTAGTCATAATTCAAGGACTTTCTTTTCCCCTTAGAGATAAGATAAGAGTTATGCAATTTGGGAGTCTTTTATATAGACCCACTGAAGGGGTACTCCAGTTGCCTCACCCTGCATCCTTATTCAGCATGGAAGAAGCCAGAGCAGTCTGCATTTAGATTCCCTATTGGCCAATTGCATAACCTCTTCATAGGATGGTGTGATAAGAATAAGAGGTAGTAATTGACTAGGCATTTAGGGTAAAAAGACCCCAAAGAAATGTAGCTAGTTTCTTGGCTAAAACTTACAATGTCCTTGGGCCTCTTAGCAACATACTCTGTTCCAAAGGCCAAAAATGTGGAAAATACTTGGGAGCTGTTATCTAATCCTTAAAAGATTTTAGGGTTCCCTCTTCAGAGGAGGGAATGTTCGAGTATTCAAAAGCCCCATAAAAAGTAAATAGATCAAAGAAGAAGAAAGAGTACATGAAGTTATCGTAAAAAATGATGGGGAAATATGGGAGGAGTTGGATGGGAGGGAGTGGGCATGGATTTGATCAAAACACCTTATATGTATGTATGAAATTCTCAATACATTATTTGTTTAAAAAAAGGAAATTGAAGGTCACCTTTCTAGGTTTAGCAATATGACCCTCTTCTTGCCTATAATCATTTCTTTCCATCAGCTCTGTTTTAAGAATCAAGACCCAGCACTCTTCATAAACTGTCCAGGTGTTTGATAAGATGATATTGTCTTATGCTTGCCGCAGGAAGGATTATATAACTTTTTCAATCCCAAATTATTAATACTGTTGGGTTCAAAACCACTAAGCCTCTTGTGTCTCAGCAACAAAAATTAAACTCACGGGGACAAGGATTAATTTATTGCACTTCTAAATTATCTCCTCCATACTTTTGATCTGTGACTTTTGTTGGAATGACTTTTGGAGTTAAAATATATGCGATTTCAAGATCTTTCCAATTTGGAGATGTGCTAACACAGTCTCTGATATGGTGCAATTAAACACTAGCCAATTATTTGGAGCATGATTGCATATTTGTGCATATGGATTCCATGAGGATTGGCATTAACTCTCCCACTAGATATTCTCCACTTGGAGGAGATATTTTTTAAAATGTTTTTAAAACATGATGCCTTCCAGAGAACGTTTTGAAGGTAGTTGCCTGATGTATTCAGGCAGAATAAGTGTACAGTGGGTATTGGTCTACAAGACTGTGTATAAAATTCATGTAACAGTCATGGTACTCTAGATTCTAAATAACCAAGCACATACAGCAATCACCTTCTTAGTTGGGTTTATTCCTAAATATTTTTGAAATTACTATAAATGACAGTGCTTTCCTGATTTCTTTCTTAGCATGTTCATTATTATCACACAGAGAAGTTACAGATTTCTGTATGTTGGTTTTATACCCTACTTAACTGAAGCTGCTTCTCAAATGAGGTGTACTCATTTACTATTTAAGGTCTCAAACTATAGGATCATGTCTTTGAAAATTTGGAATAATTTGACCTCCCAAGATTGTTAGAATTAATATTGTGAAATGACCATCTATCACACTAAATTTTCATCATCTTTTCCTTTTTGGGAGGCTCCGTGCATGCCCTCCAATGCCCCAAGGCTCACAGACTTATATAGGACATTTTCAGTTCGGTTTCTGCATGTTTTTTATGACAGGGAGGGAAGGGATGACTTACAAAGAAACCGCGTAGTGCAGAAAAATGTATAGACAATTTTAAATTTTCTAAGGTCATAGCTTAGTCAATTAAATGAACAAAATATATGTCTTGTCAAGGTTTATCTGAGAATGTTTGGTTTTTTCCCAAGCTTTATTTACATAGCACATGGTATCTAAAAATAAGAGGCTGGCGTAACTAACTTTCTTGATTGTTTTACAGCCATACTTTGAGGACTATGCTATTCTGGTCAGAAGGACTTAAAGGGACAGTTTTTGTTCCTTGCCATGCTAGGTCGACTAAGTTCCAGGGGACTATGGGGCATCTCTTGAAATGCCCTGTAATTATGATGAGGAGTCATCCTCCTCCAGTTCAGGGAGGCTGTGGAAATCCCAGTAGGATTTGAACCAGTGTCCAATCTACTAAGAGGAAGGTCAACAAAGAGAAAGCTTTATCACAATATTTTAAAGTCAAAATGTTACCAAAAGTATTTTGAAAAGGGGAATAGAAAGGGGCAACAGATGAACAATTGGATGTATTTATTTCTGCTCCTTTAAAGAGGCAGTTTGCCATGTAGATGGGTCTAGTGACTTGAAGTTAGTCTCTTCTTTCCTATACTTTTGACTAGGCCTGAACACAAACCAGATCAGTGTCAAATGTCCACCAGACCATTCTTCCTTTTAGGCACTTCCCTTCTATCTGTGCTAGTGTCCTCTGTTGGGCAATATTAGTTTGTCAATGCACACATCTGGAAGATTCTTCCATGCTCTTGAGATTCCCCAGTTTTTAGACTGCAGGTTAATGAATGTAGGCAACTATGTATCCCAAATGCACTGAGAAGTGGAGCAATCAAAGAGAGCACTGTGTAGAGATCTGTATGAGAAGGAATCTCTGTGCTTTCAAAACGCACTGAACAGTACACACTGTGCATGGTGAAGCTCTAGCAGAGGTTCATTAGTCTGTCATGTCAGCAGTGGACCCAGTGTAAGACACCGAGCTCCAGATGCTGATCTGCTCCTTGATGTTAGGCTCAGGGCTAAAAGATTCCTCCATTATTCTCAGGTGATAGTTTCAGATTTTAGCATCAGAAGGCAGCACTACTGACCACTGTACCCATAACTGCATGAGCCAAGTTTTTTGATACCTAACTTCTAGTTGCATCTGTGCCTAGCTCTTTCCTTCGTTATTAGAGCCCCCTGGGACACTCTCCCAGCCTGGCATATTGACTCCCGATTTCCAAACTTGTGATTGTTCCTAGTTATCAGGCTTCTGATGTGTTTTAGTCTCAAACTATAAGCTTTCCCTCAGGATGATGGTTGGCCACAGGCTTTAAGATATGGAAGGTCACAAGGTCCTATAGGAACATGTGCTGTGCAGGAGAATCCATGGTCTTATCAAAACTACCAACTGATCTCCGGTCTTGTAAGAACAGTGGGGCTAGTTCTACTATTTTATCTCCACCAGAACCACTTGATTTACTTTTTGTAAACAGTTTTTGTTACACCTTGCCTGCCAACCTACAAGCTCTGACAGCAGTCATGCACTGCTCAGATCTTTTTGTTTAAAATCTCTTCTGTTTTACTTGTACTTTTCTTCAGCTGTGCTGTCACGTCTTTCGTGGTTTCCAATGTTGTTGCGGTCTTTATGGCTTTGACATACAGTGTATTATTTTGATTCTTACTCTTTCCCATTCACTGAATCTCACAATATCAGCATTTATTTTGTCATCTTACTTTAAATTCCCCTTTTATACTTCCATTGCATGTCCTTGTGTCCTTTTATTTCATATGTCAGCTATTCTACCACATTAACTCTCAAACATTTTCCTTGATCATGCTCATGACTTCTCTGCAGTTGTCACACCTAGTTTTAAATTTTGTTTTCAGTCAACATTTCTTCAACTTTGACTTCCATGCCTCATTTTCTTCTTGATTTAGTCTACTGGAGATGTTTTCCATAGTGTTTTAAAAATGATTACTTATTCTTTCATTTCCGAAATTTCATTGGGTTTCTGTTTTGTTTTCTTACCAGAATCTCAATTTCCTGGCTGAATTCCTTATTCATGTTTTTTGTGGTCTTGACCTGTGATGATTCCTTACTTCATTCTTTTGCTTTCTTGCTTTCTCTCAGAATTCACTGATAAGTTTTACAGCTATATTTTGAGATCTCAGATGTTTTAACTATTTCAATGAGTTTTGTTGCAGTTATAAAGGATTTATGGGATTTTGGAATGACTGTGTGTGTGTGTGTGTGTGTGTGTGTGTGTGTTTGTGTATGTGTACTTAAGAATTTCAGTCATGAGTATTATCTTTGTGTTCTTTCTATCCCACCAAGTCTCCAACCAACGCTGTCCTTCACCCCCAACTCCCTTTCAATTTCTTATCCTTGTCTTTATTACTGTTATATATACATGCATACATACATTCATATATATGCATATGTATATGTATATATATACATATATACACACACATATATATATAATGCACTGAGTCTATATAGTGGGGCTCATGTATAGCTTTGTTTTGGGCTGCCCATTTGGGTTAGATAACCTCTCTGGAAGCTAATCCCTGGAGAAAACTGATTCTCCCTTCCTCAGCATTCATTGACTGCCTATAGATCTTCATCTTGGGGTAAGACCCATGACACTCAGCTCATCTACCTGGGCATGTCAGCTGCTTTTGCCATTATGCAGGTCTCTACCATCCTGTGGAAATTTTATTGGTGTAACTTCACCATCATGTCCAGAATGCATTAGCTTACAGTAGGTTTCTTACCCCTCTGGTGCTTTCATTCTTTCTGTCCTTCTTCCATGATGTTCCGTGATACTTAGGTATAGAGGTTGCATTGTACATGTGTCACTTAAGACTGGGAATCTTCCAGTCTCTTATCTCATTTGACCATTTGTGGAAATCTGTAGTAGTCACCTTTAATTTAATAAAGACTTTCTTTGAAAAGTAATGATATGTACATTTGTCCATATATATATATACATATATATATAGAGAACACTGTAAGTAATAACGTTAGTCTATGAAAGTGACAGCAATAGGTGTTTCTCTAAGGTCTATGCTGTCTCTAGCTATGTGTGCTTGGCTGTGCTTATACTAACATGCATGATTTCCTTCTATAGGAATGACATGTCTATTTTATAAAACATAATCTGGACTAATGACTTTTAATTAACCATGGCAAACTCACTGAACCATGTGTTCCTGTGATCTGGGCATCTAATCTGATTTCCTGGTAACCTCAGTCTGCTATTCTACCCCAAGATAGAGAATGAATGTGCATATGCTTGAGAATTAACATACCAAAAAGCTGAAAGACCACATGCACATCTTCATTGAAAACATGAAGATTGAGAAAGGATGTTTGACATTGTGTGTATGGGATATTCTAGAACTAGGAATGAAAAAGCAAGATTGATAAGATATGGGAGGATTTGAGTTTCTATTTTCCTACTTGAAGCAGGAGAAACCATTGTGAATACATTTATGAGTGAGGCCTGATTTGAGGCCATAGATCTGGTGCACAGTTCCATGGCACATTTCCAAGAAATATCTGGGGAACAAATTTCTTCCAAGTTCAGGCCCACTCTTAAACACTAAATTTAAGAGCCAGGCTGATTTACTCAGGTACTGTTTATATTGTAGAATGGTTATTCAACAGTCTCCCATTGAGTAGCCCTTAAGTCCAATTTTACAGTTGCTGATTACTCCCAAAATTAAAGTAACACAATTGCATCAATAGTGTAAGTTTGCTGGGCTGGTCATTGTTGTGGTTTGCAGACATTACAGTTGGGTTTGATCATTGACTGATTTTTCTCCCTTTGCATTTTAAATAGTATTTTCCCACACTGCAAGGGCTTGTCTTCAGGGAGGCAGCTTCTAGGATATTTCCAACTCAATTTCTTCATGTCCTGTCTCTGAATGGTCATACCTTCAAATTCTGGGAGGCGAATCAAAGGCTGTGGTAGTAGTCTGTAATATTTTGAGTTTCTTGGACTACTCTGACCAAAAACTCAGAGGGGGGTTTTCCATGCCTGGGACTGTGATTTCTGTTATATAACACTCACATATACATATGCACAAAAATATATATATTATGTCTGTTTTTCAGTAGGCTTAAGAAATAATATATTTCCCTGTGATTGTTCACATTACTTAATCTCCATTTATGGCTCTCTTCCCTTATATAAATACCCCCCTCCCTCCTTCCTTAAATATCCTCCCATTGCCCATATTTCCCCTTCAGAACTCCTGTTTCCTACTATCCCCTTCTTTTGAGCTCCTTCTTCCCTTCTCCCTGTTGTTTGTTTTCCATTTTCCAGGCTCCTGCTATTATATCCAGAAACAAACTCACATCTAAGGATTTAGAGCTAGAATTCACAAATTACAGAGAACATGCATTACCTGTATTTCTGAGCCTTTACTTAATATAGCAATTTCTAGTTCCCTTTATATACTGGAAAATTTGATGATTCATTTTTCTTTAATTGCTGAGTTGCACCCATAGTGTAAATGTATCACATTTTGACTATCAGTTCATCAGTTGTTGGACATTTATGTTATTTACATTACCTAGCTCCTGTGAAAGGAGCAGCAACAAGCAAGGCTGATCAAGTATCTCTGTAGTAGGATATTGAGTCTGTTGGGTATAATCAATGAATGGTATATGCAAATAACTGGATCAGATACTAGATCTATTTTTAGTATTTTTAAGAGTTCTGAATATTGATTTCCACAGTGACTACACCAGTTTCCAGTACCACAAGTGATGAACGAGAGTTCCCCTTTCCACCCACCCATGTAAGCATTTGCTGTTTTTGTTCTTGATATTAGCAATTCTGACTTCTCCATGAACATGGGATAGTTTTGCACCTTCTACTGTCTTCGTCAATCTTTTTGTCCACAAATCAAAGTTTACATTATAAAAAGCATTAATGTCTTTGGTTATGTTTCTTCTTAGATACTTAATTTTTTGAGGGTGTTGTGACTATTTCTATGATCTCTTTCTCTCAATAGTTTTTATTGGTATATAAAAATGTTGGTGATTTTTTAAAATTGATTTTGTATCCTGCCACTTTGCCAAAAGTGTTGCTCCTTTCTAGATGTTTTCTTGTGAAAGTTTTGGGACCTCCTGTATAATATATGCAAATAGGGATAATTTGACTTATTTTTCAATTAGTAACCTTTTTATTCTGTTCTCTTGTCTTATTGCTCTAGCTAGGGTTTCAAGTACTATAATAAAAAGAAGTGGATATAGTGGACAGCGTTATTTGATTTTAATGTGTGTTTCTCAAGTTTTTCTCAATCATTTAGCGTGATACTCATTGTAGAGTTATTGTATACAGATTTAATGATGTTGAGATATGTTCCCTCCAATCCAATTCCCCCAGGACCTTATCATGAAGGTGTTTTAGATTTTGCTAAATGTTTAAATTTTTTCTGCATCTATT
>NW_008331895.1:78701-80865 GCF_000622305.1 Nannospalax galili | reverse complement strand
ACTAAAAACTAAAAATGTAAACCCCAATAATATATGGAAATATATTCAACATCCTTAATAATTACAGAAATGCAAGTAAAAACTACATTGAGATTTCACCTCATTCCTATCATAAAGGCTATTAGAAAAGTATAAATTAAACATTTTTACCTGATCGTGGGAGTTGAAAAATGTGCCAAGTTTTCACTTAAGTTGATGTTTTCCAGTTCCATCCATTATCCTCCTAACAACAATATTTCATTAGTATAGAGAGTCCCGTGGAAAGTGAATGTAGAATTATCATATGATCCATTCAAATATTTCTGAGAATATACCCAAGAAATCAATATCAGGATGCTTCAAAGACACTTTCTCATCTGTGTCATTTGCTTTAAAAATATTCACAATGGCTAAGTTACAGAATGAGCTTACAGTGTTCATCAACATTTGACTGAATTAAAAAAATATTGTGCATATGCACAATTTGGTTCTATTTTAAGATAAACAGGAATGAAATATTGTCATTAGCAGGATAATGGATGGAACTGGAAAACATCAAGTTAAATGAAAAACTCTAGACAGAAAAGACAAATATCATATCTTCCTTCGTATGTGGAATACAGATTTATATATATATGCATTTGTATGATCTTGTTATACATGAGATAATTAAATATATACATGTTTGTGTGTGTGTGTGTGTGTGTAACATAGACCATGAGAATATTTGGGAAGAGAAAGATAACTGGATATCAGAGTAAGGAAGGATCAAATAGGGTAAAGAAAGTGCATTAATACTGTCAAAGCAAATTATATACTTGAAGGAAAATGACAATATGAAACTCAGGAGTTTGTGTAATGAATATCAATTCATGAAATAAGCTAATAGGTCAGGAAAAAATTTATATTGAAGTCAACTTATCTTTGATAAATTTACTAAATGATTGATGAGAGTATACCAGCAATAGCTCATTCCTTAAAAAGGAAAGCACAATGTAGAGTAGTTGACCTTAAAGATGTCCTCTCCTTAAGTGATAGATCATTCCTATATTATATGAAAGCAAAGGTCTATCCAACATGGCACTTCCTCAAAAAGTATGTATTAAACAGGGCAAATATTTTTCCAGGCATAAATTGCTATTCTTAAAAAAAGCTACTGATATTTTATCCAGAACATAGTGATATAATTCTTTATGATTTTAAAGCAACATGAGTTAAGCATCATTTTACTGTTTATTTTTATAAATAGTAGGATCCCCAAGAGTTTCTGTCACAGAAACACTGAAGATTTAAAAAAGAAAACTTATCTGATCCTCTATGTCAAAAGTGATGATGAAATTATTAACTAGATTCATGTTTGTTTTGAATGTCACTGATTAAGGTTGACTGATACACATTGCCCTGTGTCACACTGACACTGATGCACCCAGGTACCACCAGCCTTCCTTATTGTGTAATAACTGTCTTTGTTTTTTTAAACAAATAACTTATTGAGAATTTCATACATGCATATAAAGTGTTTAGAGCACATCCATGCCCACTCCCTTCCCTCCAACTCCTCCCATATCTCCCATCACTTTTTACTGATAACTTCATGTACTCTTTCTTCTTTTTTGATTTATTTACATTTATATGGGACTTTTGGCTACTTGAACATCCCCCCCTCTGAAGAAGTAACCCTAAAATCTTTTAAGGATTAGATAAAAGGTCCCAAATATTTTCTCTATTTTTGGTCTTTGGAACAGAGTATGCTGCTAAGAGGCCCAAGGACATTGTTTTAGCCTAGAAACTGGCTACTTTTCTTTGGGGTCTTTTTACCCTCACTACCTAGTACATTCCTACTTTCTATTCTTATCACACCATCCTCTGAAGAGGTTACACAATTTTCCTATAGGGAATCGAAAAAAGTGATAGTTTGACCTCTTCTTTTCCAATTAGCACTCCTTTAATTTCCTTCTCCTGTTTTATTGCTCTAGCAAGAGTTTCAAGGACTATGTTGAAAAGCGGTGGACATAGTGGATATCCTTGTCTGTTTCCTGAATTGGGGGAATGCTTCCAGTTTTTTCCATTTAGAATAATGTTGGCTGTGGGTTCTTTTATATACCTTTATGTTGAGGTTTGTTGCCTCCAGTCCAATTCCCTTTTGGACTTTGAACATAAATGCATGCTGACCTTTGTTAAAAGT
>NW_008331895.1:60351-78334 GCF_000622305.1 Nannospalax galili | reverse complement strand
GAGGTCTTTAAATGTCTGGTAGAATTCTGCTGTAAATACATCTGGGCCTGGGTGTTTTTTAGTTGGGAGACTTTGTATAACTGTTTCAATTTCCTTATATGGTATGGTTCTGTTTAAACTGTTGGTCTCTCCTTGGTTTAACTTTGGTGGTTCCTATGATTTTAGATATCCATCCATTTCTTCTAGATTTTCAAATTTAGTAGCATCTAGGATTTTAAAATATTCCTATATAATCATCTGCATCTTTTGGGTGTGTGTGTTGTTGTTCCCTTTCATCTCTGATTTTGTCAAGTGGGATTTGCTCTTTCTTTCTTTTGGTTAACTGGGCTAAGGGTCTGTCTAGTTTAGCTTTTCAAAGAACCAGCTCTTAGAGTCATTGATTCTCTGTATTGTTTTCTTTGTTTCTATTTCATTAATTTCTGCTCTGATTTTTGTCATTTTTTTGTTATTTCTTCTCTTCTGCTGGGTTTGGGTTTCATTTGTTCTTGCCTTTCCAGTGCCTTGAGTTGCAGTGTTAGGTCATTTATTTGGACTCTTTCCAATTTTTTAATGTAGGCACTTAGAGCTATAAACTTCCCTCTTAGGACTGCTTTTAATGTGTCCCAGAGGTTGTGTTGTGTTGTATTGTCCTTTTCATTGAATTCCAGGAACTCTTTTATTTCATTCTTAATTTCTCCTTTCACCTACTCATTGTTTAGGAGTGTGTGGTCCAATTGACACAAGTTCTTGTAATGACTAGTGCTTTGACCAGAGTTGATTTTGAGCTTTATTGCATTGTGGTCTGATAGGATGCATGGAATTATTTCAATTTTCTGTATTTGTTGAGGTTTGTTTTGTGGCCCAGTATGTGGTCAATTTTTGAAAGAGTTCCATGCAGTGCTGAATAAAAAGTGTATTCTTTGGTGCTTGGGTGGAATATTCTAAAGATGTCTGATAGGTCCATTTGATGTATGGTATCATTTAATTCAGATGACTCTCGGTTTATTCTTTGTCCAGTTTACCTGTCTAATGGAGACAGTGATGTATTGAAGTCCCTTAATATCACTGATGCTTGGGGTTCAAACCAGCGACCCCCAGTGAGGTGAGGATTGGGGATGAGTAAGCACGTCATTCGCCAGCCCATGCCACCCTCAATACCTGGGGACACTCAGACACAACAGGGAGCCTAGTCAAGCTGGGACTCATTTATTGCAGGTGTTACAAAGCTTATAAAGGCACCTGGAACTCCCTCCGCCCCCCCTAGGGTGTATCTTAAGGATGGTCACGCGCTGATCATGCACTCCTCAGCAGTGCAGAAGTATTCTTCAGACTTTCAAAGCAAGCCAGGCCTCACCCCCAGTAACTTCCTTTTGGACCTATGCAAGGTGGGGCCTTTAGGTCCCCACAACTGAGGTGGAGTTAATCTGTAAAGTCCTGTAGTGTTGTTTTTATGAATTTGGGTGCACCAGACAAAATAGACTTCAAATTAAAACTCATCAGAAGAGATAAGGAGGGTTATGTCATTCTAATCAAAGGAACAATTAACTGAGAAGACATTACCATCATGAACACTTATGCACCAAACTCTAAAGCACCCAATTTCATAAAATCAGTAGTCCAGAACTATAAAACAAATATTGCCATCAAATCAGTAATAGTGAGCAACTTTAATATCCCACTTTCTTCAATAGACAGGTCAACTGGAAAAAGAATAAACAGAGAGACATCTAAATTAAATGACAGACTATATGAAATGGGCCTAATAGATACACACAGAATGTTCCACACAGCCACCAAAGAATACACTTTGTACTCAGCAGCTCGTACAAGTTATTCTAAAATTGACCACATTCTGGGGAAAAAAAACAAATCTCAACAAATACAAAAATATTAAAATAATTCCATGTCTTCTATTAGACCACAGTGTAATAAAGCTTATAATCAACAGCAAAAGAAACTCTAGTAAACACACAAACTCATAGAGATTAAATAACACACTCCTGAATCATGAATGGGTCAAAGAAGAAATTAAGAAAGAAATAAAAGTATTTCTGGAACAAAATGAAAATGAGAACACAACACAACAAAATCTCTGGGACACCCTAAAAGCAGTCAACAGCCTAAACAGACTCACCACAACCAAGTCGGCTTTATTTCAGAGATGCAGGGACAGAAACAGCAGATGTAAACGTGTTGACAATGCAATTCAATACTCTGGAAAGGCAAGAACAAACCAACCACAAACCTAGTAATTGAGAAGAAATAACAAAATTCGGAGCAGAAATTAATGAAATAGAAACAAAGAAAATCATACAAAAAAAATCAATGAATCTAAGACTGGTTCTTTGAAAGCTTAAACGACATAGACAAACCCTTAGCCTAGTTAACCAAAAGAAAGAAAGAGCAAACCCAAATTAACACAATCAGAGATGAAAGGGGAAACATCACAACAGACACTAAAAAATCCAAAACACTGTAGGAGAATACTTTAAAAAGCTATACTCCATTAAAGTTGAAAACCTAAAAGAAATAGACGAATCCCTAAAATCACTGCCACCACCAAAGTCAAACCAAGAGGAGATCAACAGCCTAAACAGACCCATAACAAATAAGGAAATTGAAACTGTAATACAAAACCTCCCAACTAAAAAAAGCCCAGGCCCAGATAGATTCACAGAATTCTACCAGACATTCAAAGAAAATCTTCAATCAATACTGCATAAATTATTCAAAAATATAGAAACAGAGAGAGAACTCCCAAACTCCTTCTATGAAGCCAGTATCACTCTAGTACCAACATCAGGTAAAGATGAGAGAGAGAAAGAGAGAGAGAGAGAGAGAGAGAGAAAATTATAGACCCATATCCTTAATGAACATAAATACAAAGATACTCAAAAAATTTGTAAACCACATACAGACACACATCAAAAAGATCTCCCACCATGATCAAGTCGGCTTTTTCCAGAGATGCAGGGATGGTTCAACATACGTGTCAATAAATGTAATAAAACATATAGATGGACTTAAGGACAAAAACCACATGGTCATCTCAATAGATGCAGAAGAGGAATTTGACAAAATCCAACATGTATTCATGTTAAAAGTCCTAGAAGGAGTTGGTCTGGAGGAAACATACCACAAAATAATTAAAACTGTTTACAACAAACCCATAGCCAACATCATCCTAAATGGAGAAAAACTGGAAGCATTCCTATTAAGTTCAGGAACCAGACATCATTGTCCAATATCTCCTCTCCTTTTCAATATAGTGCTTAATACCCTTGCTAGAGTGAAAATACAAGAGAAGGAAATTAAAGGAGTACCAACTGGAAAAAAAGAGGTCAAATTGTCCCTATTTCCAGGTGATATGATATTATACATATGAGAGCCCAAGCATTCCACTAAAAAACTTAGAATTGATTAATGCTTTCGGTAAAGTGGCAGGATACAAAATCAACTTACAAAAATCAGTAGCCCTTCTATATAACCAATAACGAGAAATCAGAAAAAGTACTAGAGGAAACCCTCACATTTTCAATAGCCTCAGAAAACCTTTAAGAATAAACCTAACCAAGGACATTAAAGATCTCTACAATGAAAATTTCAAACCTCTAAAGGAAGAGATATAGGAAGACATTAGGAGGTAGAAAGAGCTACCATGCCCATATCTTGGCAGAATCAATATTGTGGAAAATTACCATTTTATAAAAAGCAATTTATACATTCAATGCAATCTCAATCAAAATACCCATGACATTCTTCACAGAGCTTGACAAAATAATCTTAAAATTCATATGGAATTACAAAAGACCTCAGATAGAAAAAACAATCTTGGAAAAAAAGAACAATGGTGGGGGGATAACCATACCAGATCTCAGATTATATTACAGAGCTATAGTCATAAAAACAGCATGGTACTGGCACAAAAACAAATACATAGTCCAAGGAAATACAACAGAAGACCCAAACATGAATTCATATAATTTCAGTCACCTGGTATTCAACAAAGGTGCTAAGAACACAGAGTAGAGTAGGATAGCATCTTCAACAAGTGGTGCTGGCAAAACTGGATCTCCACCTGCAGAAAAGTAAAACTTGACCCTTACCTTTCACCCTGCACAAAAGAAAACTCCAAATGGATCAAAGACCTCAATATAAAACCTGAAACTCAGAAATTACTAGAAGAAAACATAGGCAACACCCTCCAAGATATAGGCATAGGAAAGGACATTCTAAACCAGACACCAGCTGCTCAGGCACTGAGGTCAACAATCAAAAAGTGGGACCTCATTAAACTACAAAGAACCTCCACAGCAAAAGAAACAATTAAGGGAAGGAAAAGGAAATCCAGTGAGTGGGAGAAAATATTCACCAGCTACACATCCAACTGAGGATTAATATCCAGAACATACAAAGAATTCAAAAAAGAAAGAAAGAACAACATAAATGACCCAATGAAAATATGGGCAATAGACCTAAATGGGGAGTTTGCAAGTGAAGAAATACAAATGGCTAAAAAGCACCCTAAAATGTGCTCAACATCCTTAGTAATTAGAGAAATGCAAATCAAAATCATTTTAAGATTCATCTTATCCCAGTCACACTGTCTAAGATCAAGACAATGAAAGCCTCCAAATCCTGGAGATGATGTGGAGAAAGAGGAACACTCATTCACTGTTGGTGGGAATGCAAACTCGTGCAACCACTATGGAAAGCAGTGCGGAGAACCCTCAAAAAACTAAAAATGAACCTACCATTTGATTCAGTTATACCAGTCATTGGGATATACCCAAAGGACTCATTGTACTGAGGAGATACCTGTACATTCATTTTTGTTGCTGCCTTCTTCACAATAGCTAAGAAATGGAAACAACCTAAATGTCCCTCAACTGACAAATGGTTGATGAAAATGTGGTACATCTACTCAATGGAGTTCTACTCAGCAATAAGAAAAGATGAAATTTGCAGGTAAATGGATGGAGCTAGAGAGTGTTGTACTAAGTGAAGTAACACAAACCCAGAAAAGCAAGTGAAGTATGTTTTCCCTCATTTGTGGACTGTAGCTCCAATCCCTTATATATGTGACTATATAAATTCTGATGTAACACCAGAAGCCAGGTAAAGGCAAAGGATACATGAATGTAAAGCAAAATAAAAATCTGAAAGGGGGTTAGTAGAGAACAGATGTTACCTGAGGGAGGTGGAAAATAATGTGAGTAGTCCCCAGGGAAGAAAAGAGGGAGGGACATGCAAGAGACCATAGTGTGGGGGAGCAAGGGAAGTCAAGAAAGGAAAGATGACGGGAGTCTGGAGGTATTGGGGAAAAGGTGGGGTTAGTAGGGGCACTGTGACTAGGAAGGGAGGGAGACAGGAGGCCAGATGGAAGGAAAAAGAGTAGAGCTGAGTAAATCTTGGGGAGCTAGGAAACCAAGAAGGAAAACTAATGCCCTAGAAACCCTATGAGAAATGTGAGTAAAGTGTCTGAACATTAATGCATATGTATACCTAGGAGCTGCGTGGTAAGGAATACAGTGCCAGATAAAAGAGACCTCCCTTAGACCTCCCTTTACACACGTGTTGTACAGCACTCTTAGAACCTTCTTTTTGAAACAGATGGAGGCTACTTCAGAGATGCACATCTGGTCAGGCACAGAGAACATACACCTGGGAGATACCCAGTACTAGGTACTACATCTGCAGTCGAATCTCTACAACCAACGTTCATGGAACATGGAGGAACAAGGGGTAAAGAGAAAGCTAATCCAACCCTCAACTCTCTCCAGTAAGGCTTCCATGTACATCAGAATTCGATACACACAGAAAGCTACAACTGGCCAAGAGTGTAAGATGTGATTCCTATATGGAACCTCACACACCTGCAGCTCAGGGACAATTTCAGAAGAGGAAGTGGAAAGATTGTAAGAGCCAGGGCTGGTTCATGAACATAAGGAGGTGGAGGCTTCCAAGCAACTGAAGGCTTGCTCATATGAACCTGCAGCAGCAGTGGCATCAAACGTGGGGCCCATGTCAGCTCAATTAAACAATGGCCCAAAGGAGAGGTGAGAAATGCATGGCGGGCCAGCTCTAGATTGAGAACTATTTGAGACCAACTGCTGTTGGGTAAGGGAAAGTATGACTTACATAGGACCACTGGATATGCTGACTGCACTCCAGTGGACACATTTACACTGAAGGACATTTGAATACAAATGCCTGGATGAATAGGGCTCAGCATTTAAGGCAGGGTGCATAGTGTTAAGTGGGGGGATGGGGTGGCATGGATGGGGGAGGGGGTCTGTTGTTAGTGGGATATAGTGTATGAAATTTTAAAAGCTCAATAAAAATTTCAAGACAGCAGGAAAGACTATCACAACTTGTAATAACAGAAATACGGTACTTTTGGAAATGCTATTCTAGTTGTAGGGACAAGAGAGGCCCCAAGATCCTGTAGTTAGCAACATGATTGCAAAATTGATGCAAAATTCTAAGTTGGAAATATTAAGTTAAAAACATGCCTTTTTCAAATTCAGGTAAAGAATAAGAACAAATCATTCTGGAAGAACGCAAAGGAAAATAGCTTTAGATACTTAAGTGACAATTGAATTTATTCTTATAATTGTTTTAATAGCTTTTGTATAATCTTCATCGCTATTATGAGATATAAAATGTATTTATCAAATCTGTAATCATTATGCCAAAAAATCTGAATTACTGTAATATTTTGTATATTGTTAAAACTTTAACTTTAATTCTAAAAAAAAAAAATTTAAATAAAAAAAAAAACAAAAAAAACACAGGGAAAAAAAAACATGCCTTTTTATTTTTGAGTTCATACATGAGTATTGTATTTACATTATTCCCATCCCTCCCAGTCCTCCATATTCTTCCACTCCCTCCCAATTTCTTGTCTTCTTCTTTGATTATTATTGTTACATATTCATATATATACATATATAAATATGCATATATGTATACTTCATTGAGTCCATTTAGTGGTACCCCTGCATACCTGTGTTTCAGACTGCCCTCTTGGGATTAGCTAGTCTTTCAGGAGCTCATCTCTTGGGAATACTGATTCTTCCTCCCTCACCAGACATTGACTAGCTGGACCTCTTTATCTTGAAGCAGGACTCTCTGAAATTTCTCCCATGTACCTTGCCATATCAACTACTTTGTAATTATGCAGATCTTGTTCAACTATCATACTGTGGAGATTTCATTGATGTAGCTTCCCTGTCATATCTAGAATGTATGAAGTAGAAGGAGGTGTCTTATAACTATGAAAGCTTCAAAGAGAGAAACATAATCAATGATACTACCCAGCTGTAACCCTAGGAACTGAGAAAATGACTAGTGCAGCCAACGATCTCTATTGTTGCAGTAGTGGCATTTTTATTGTAGGAATAATCAACAACTGTCTATTGAACAGTTGGACTACTCAATGGGGGGAACTCATGTGTGGTACTGTAAACATAGCCAAGTATACATGGCTAAAAAGGTCATAGATCCAAGTGAATAACTTACTTCTGTCACTTCCCCAAACCAAATAATTTCTTAGTATATTTATAAAAGTGTGTTCTGATATTTATAGAAAAGTTTACCTCTCATCATTCATCAAAGAAGCTTCTTTTTGCAACAGGTGGCGATTATTACAAAGTTCCACAACTAGTCAAATGCAAAGAATGACAGTGAACTTCTCAGCATTAAATGATACATCTAAAATGCAACCATTAGACCTAAAGCTCAGGGAACATCCCCAAAAAGGACATGGCCCAGAATGTGTTCAATTTTAGGAAAACTTGCTGGGTTGCTGAGTAGAAATTGTATTCTTTGATGCTTGAATGGAATATTTTGTAGATGTCTGTTAGGTCCACTTGGTGTAAGATGTCATTTAATTCAGATGTCTCTCTGTTTGTTCTTTATCCAGTTGACCTCTCTATTGAAGTTAGTGGAGTATTAAGGTCACCTACTGTTGCTGAATTGCAGTTAATCTCTGTTTTATAGTCATGGAGTATGGTTTTTATGAAATTGGCTGCTCCAGAGTTTGATGCATATATGTTCATGAATGCAATATCTTCTTGGCCAATTCTTCCTTTGCTTAGAATTAAGAAACATTCTTTATCTGTTCTGTTTATTTTTAATTTGAAGTTTGATGTGTCAGATATTGGAATTTCAATACCTGCTTGCTTCTTAGAGTTATTTGCTTGGAATAATTTTCCATCCTTTCACCATAAGGTAGTATCTATCCTTGAACGTGAGATGAGTAACTTGAAGGCAATAAAAAGATGGGTTTTCTTTCTTGCTCCATTCCATTAGTCTGTGTCTTTTGATAGGGGATTTGAGGCCATTGATATTTAGTGTTAATGTTAAAATGTGTGTATTGGATTCTGTCCTTTTAATTTCTTTGTGTTTGTGACTTTATTTTGTGTTTCTATTGTCATGTCTTTCTTGTTTTCTTTCTGTAGCCTCTTGAGTATAATAATTCCTTCTTTGGGTTTATATATTGCTTTGGATATTCACTGTAGGGCTGGTTTGATGGGCATGAATTCTTTTGGCCTATTTGTGTCATGAAAAATTTTCTGTCCCCTTCGACCACAATAGATAATTTTGCTGGATAAAGTAGTCAGGGTTGGTATCCACGGTCATTTAGAATGGGAATATTTTGGTTCAAACTCTTCTGACATAGTTTGCATTGAAAAAGGTCAGTTGTAAATCTGATTGGTTTTCCTTTACATGTAATTTGTTGCTTTTCTCTAGCAGCTTTCATCACCTTCACTTTGTTCTGTACATTTAATGTTTTTGCTATCAAATGCCATGGGGAGTTTCTGTTCTGGTCATGTATAATTGGTGTTCTGTATGTTTCTTCAATCTCTACAGTAAGTCTTTCCTTAATTTAGGGAAGTTTTCTTCTATAATCCTGTTGAAGATCTGTGCAATGTCACTGCTTTGAGATTTTTCTCCTTCTTTTATGCCTATGATTTGTAGATTTGACCCCAGAAACTCCATGATAAATGCATATAGAGTGTCTGAACATTAGAGAATATATATACCTGGAAGCTGGTTTGCAAGGAACACAGCACCAGTCAGAAGAGACCTCCCTTTGCATGGTTGGTGAGAGTGGTCCAGGAGACTCACAAAATAACACAGGCTATTGCCAAATTTTTGGTAATCTCCCAAAACTAGTAGAGAAGAACCTATTGCTGAAAACAGGACATACTTCAGATGCAGGACTTGGAGCAATGGAACAGGAATTGACCAGGGAGCCTTATACCATATGATAGCTAAACTGTGGGTATGTGAACTGCCGAAGGAGAAAAACAATCAATAGTCCAACCCAGCCCTAAAGCTTAATAACCATAAAGACCAGCATGGCAAACTACCTCTATTGGAGCAGTAGTGGCACATTTATCTGGAGGGCAATCATCACCTCTCTAATGGGACTTAAAGCCCTTTCAATGGGAGCGAACTCATCAGTGGCACTGTAAACCCAGTCAAATACATGCTACAGGAGAGGACATAGATCGCAGAGAAAGCACTATCTCTTTCATATCTCTAGACAAATGAAATTTCTTACTGTACGCTAAACATGGATCCTTATACTACAGACAAGAATACCATACACCACTCATCAAAGAAACTTCTTTTTGCACAGATGGAGACTGCTGCAATAATTCACAAAATTTAATTATTTTTTAAAGTGTACGGACCCAATATTGCTGCATACCCACAATGATGTTGAGATTCTGAAAGGGATTAAAGGTATCAATATCTAGAAGGAACTGTAGTAGCTAGAATAGGTTCACAAGTGAAGATTATCTAGTTCCATTCCATTTGGGAGTCAAGCAAAAATATGGTCTATTAAATAGGGAAGAATGGATAGTTTACACAAACTGAAGACACTAAATCATGACTACAGAGTGATGATGACACTGACTGCCCTCATGAGACAAAGGAGAGAGCAAGAGAAATATAGTTGCCAAAACTGAAGTCTGAGGCTGAATTGAAGATGTGCAACAGGATTGTTAACAAGGTTATGACTTCAAATGGTCATTCAGGTGATTATTAGCATATAAAACATATTTTCTAAATAGCAAGATATTAATGATTTCATTATTTCTGGGTGACCTCTAGTGTGCCTAATATTGTTTAATCAACACTATTAAAATGACTAACCTCAATATTAGTACCTGAGACAGACACTCATTTCCCTTTGCAATATCAACTTTATGTAGTTTTCTAAGCTTAATCAGTTACATGGCTTATCTCTTAAGTTAGCTAAAATTACTCTAAAGCTGTACACTCATAAAGCAAAAATTATATTTCCATCTGTTGGAATGCAATTTTATATTTATACTTACTGGTCTTTAGAGAATCAATTTAGTGAAAAATAAACCTCAACCTAGCCTAAGGAAATTTGGCAATTGATGTCTGCTGGAAGGGAGAAGGAGGGTCTCATTGGGATGAGTCTCTTGGTGGACCCAGTGGATGGACCTACACAGAACGACATTTCAGAACATAAATCAGATTCTACAGGCCTTGTTCTGTACATGAGAGAGTACATTAATTTGGGTTTGTGGCACTGGGGGAAGAGATGGAACAAGGGGATCAGATCTAAATTCCATCAAATTATATTGTGTTGAAAAATCATAAAAATTCATTTAAAAAATGTTGAAATAAATGAAATGAAACAGTAGGTGAAAACCCCTTATTCAGGCAGGAACTATTGGGCTGGACTCAGGAGAAGACAGGCCTGAACTTTTAAGCAGGCTACAGCCTCTGCTAAAAGGGACAAAGAACTCAAAACAGTGTCTCACAGCCTGTCGTGCAGAATACTGCAATGACTAGCAAAAGAAGACTAGCCAGGTTAAGTTTACAGTCTCTGTGTTCTAAGAAAAACATCCTGAATTCCTTGATCTAGAGGTGAAAAACAGCCTAATCAATAAGACTAAATATATGTGTAATTAAAATTAAGATACCTTAATTAATAAGCTTTGACACATTCCCTGGTCTTTAACAAACGACGTTATGCCCATGCTAAGAATTGATCAACTTATGTGACATGTAATATGAGCACCGTTTGTCTTTGCCTAAATTGAACTTCACATGCACTCTGGACCCTGCATATACATACTCACTAGCCCCTCTTTTGTATATAAGCTTGCTATTAGAGAATAAAGTCAGCTTGTTGTGAAGGAAATTGCAAGTCCCAGAGTCCTTATTCTGTCACCAATCCAGTATCCCTGTCCCTGAGGCAAGTTTCCTCACTGAGCAAAGTAAACCTGAGTCTCAACAGTTCTTAATTAAATTTAGACCCCTTCCCCCATCCATGTCCCCCATCTCCTTCACCGGACCTCATGTATTCTGTCATACTTGTTAAGTCCTATGCAGTAAAGCATTTGTTGCCCAGATGTCCTTTGATGCAAATTAATTGAATGGAGTCTAGTCAACCCATTTAGAGATCATAAGACCCACTCTCACTTACCCAGTAGTAAGAAGTCTCCAATAATTCCCAGACTAGGACCTGCCTGCCAGCCATTTCCCTTGCTCCATTCTGAGGCCTTGTCTGACTGAGCTCACATGGTCTTGTGCACCATGCCACCATTTCCACAAGTTCACATGTGCAAGAAAAGAGGCTTCTTTTTGAACAGATGGAGGCTATTGTAGAATCAGACATATTCTCTAGTCAGACACAAAGAATATGCATCTGAAAGATACCCAGTCCTAGTTGACATATCTACAGTGTAAACACCTAAGTCTAGTGGAACATAGCAGAACAGGGGATAGAGAGAGAACTAGTGCATAGTTTAATTCTCACTAGAGGAGCTTCCTTATACAACGGAGTGTGATGCACACAGAAGAACACAAGTGGCCAAGTTTTAAATAATAAAAGACTGCTGAGTATGTCCCTGGATAGGACTCCCATATTAAACCTCACCCCCCCATTGCCAAAGAGGGGACAGAAAGATTGTAAGAGCTAGGGTTAGTTCATTAACATTCACATGTTTTTATACAAGGGCAGGTTTAAGATAGTTGGATAAGTTGTAGCTTTTATTGCTATCAACCACTCTCTCATCTGAATTGAGAATTTAGAAGTGGAAAGGACCCAAAGATGCCTTGGAACCTATGGCAAACTGCAGCCAGTTATAAATTCTCCATAATGACACAATTCATTATTGAGACAGAGTGTAGGAGATGCCAATTCAACACAGGAAATGATTGTTTATGGTGCATACACTGTAAACTATTCAAGTTGTCATTTCTGCCCTGCTACCTTGTCCATCAAAATTGAGCACCAAACACCTGAAACTACTCAGTGATTCCTGGCAACATTCATTGTACCAATTATTCTTTATCCTTTAGGATAGTGTTTTCTTTCCAAATGAAGATATTTCAGTGAAGCAATATGATGAAGACAGACTTAAGTACTGTCAATACAAGAACTTGGGAAATGGAATAATGTCCTATAAGATACTAGTTATCCACCTAGAAGTGAAAAACACACATTATGCGGACATTTATATTGAAGTCAACAGAAAAGTCAATGACTAGGAAGCTAACAGGCTTGAACCAACCTGGCATTTCCATTCCATTTCTTTCTCTCTTTTTTTTTGTTAAATGATGTAGACCTCCAGATAATCTTTCCATAATCTAGTCAGAACTATGCTATCCAGTCATCTCTCAATTAAGCCATATAAAATCTGAGTTTGTGAGAAAGTCTATAACGTGTTTCAAGGGGGAAAAAATCTTGATTTCACCTGCATCCAGGGAGTGCTCATAATCTTAATGTTCTTGTTAACTTTTCTATCAAGAAAGTTCTGATCATTGTAATCTAAATGATTCTGGGAAACAGTGGAGGAGATCACATTGTAGGGAGCACTGTTCAGGAGGAAGAGGGGATCACAGGGTGAGCTTGAGGACTTGGAAACAATTTTAAAATAGTATTAAAATATAGAAGGCATTTTGTTTTTGTTAACAGATAAAGAATAGTGCTTTAAATTTTTTAGGTAATCTTACCTAAAATTTTCTCTATCAGCCAAACATTCAGGATGCACAGACTCAACAATCATTTTGATCTTTTACCCGAGACGGCCTTTAAAATCACTAGTTAAATAGCAAAAGTTAAATTGCACCCTTTTACATTAAATAGTTAAATAGTTAAATTTCACCCTTTTACATTCACCTGTCTGTTCCTTTTAAAATCCTAAAAGTTCTTGTTTTCTGACAATAATTAATTCAGTCTGCTATGCCTGTAGACCATATGGCACTGAGATGGAAATGAGGAAAGTGACAAATAGACACTTCCTTTTACTCATTTATTCTTTAAAAGAATGAATTTTGGATGGCTCAGCAGTTAGAAGTATTTGCTACTCTTGTAGAACACTCATGTTGGTTCTCAGCACCTACATTGGAGTTCACACCTGACTGTCACTCTTGCTGCAAGAGATCTGATGCCCTTTTCTGACCTCTGCAGATGCCAGGCCTGCAAGTGGTACATATACATGCATGCAGACACTCACACATACATATAACATAAAAATAAATGAATCTTGTTTTTAAAGTTAAAACAGGCTGGAAAGATGGCTCGGCAGTTAAGAACACTGACTGTTCTTCCAGAAGACCCAGGTTTGAATCCCAGCACCCACATGGCTGGTAACAGCTGTCTATAACCCAAGGTCCAGGGGAACCAACAGCCTCTTCTGTCTTCTGTGGGCAAAGCACAACATGGATGCACTTACCTACATCCTGGCAATACACACATACACATAAAAATAATAAAATATTTTTAAAAGTTAAAATAATGAATTTCTCTCCTTAAGAAGTAAATGTTCTACATGAATATTGATCACAAAATATAATAAAAGTTAGAATCGAAAAATGGGAATAATGGGAGAGGAGGGGCAAGAAATGAGAAGCATGCCAGGTATGGTGTTGTACATCTTTAGTCCCAGCACTTGAGAAGCAGAGGTAGGCAGATCTCCACGAAATTGAGGCCAGCTTCATCTACACAGTGAGTTCCAGGCCAGTCCAGACAAGACTACAGGGAGGCCCAGTCTCAAAAGGATGAAAAAAAAGAAAGACAGAGAGAGAGAGAGAGAGAGAGAGAGAGAGAGAGAGAGAAGGAAGGAAGGAAGGAAGGAAGGAAGGAAGGAAGGAAGGAAGGAAGAAGATGGGGAATGAACATGGTCAAACTACATACACACTTGCATGAAAATGTTTTACAAACCCCTCACCTGGAAAATGGAAAGGACACAAGGAGGTAAAGTAAAAGAAAGAACCCAAAACAGGGGGATAATAGGGAAAAGTTGTTACCAGTGGAGAAATGAGGAAAGTGGGAGTGTTTGGCAGGCAAGAGAAAAAGGGGGGACATGCAAGGGGCCAAGGTGGGGGTGGCAGGGATGTCAGGAGATGGGGGATGATGGGAGGCAGGTGTTATTCAGGGGAGTGTGGGGATAATGGCAGCCCTGCGACTGGGGAGGGAGGAAGGAGACTAGATGGGGGAACAAGTGTAGAGATGAATGTGTCTTGGAGGTTTAGGAAACACAGAGAGAAATGTGATGCCCCTGAAACCACATGAGAAATGCCCATACAATGTCTAAACGTGAGTGAATATGTATACCTGGGAGCTGCTTGGCAAGGAACACAGTGCCAGACAGAAGAGACCTCCCTTTGAATGACTGTTGAAAGTGGTCCAGGAGACTGCCAAAATAATAAGGCTATTTCCAAACCTCTTGGCTATCTCCCAGAACTAGTAGATAAGACCCTACTGCTTTGGATACAGGACTTAGAACAATGGAGTGTGAACTGACCTGAAAGCCTTCTATGCAAATTTAGTTATCAACATGTTAGGGAGAGAAACAATCGATAGTCCAACCCAACCCTAAACCCTAATAACCATAAAAACCAGCAAGGGCAAACTACCTCCATTGATACAGTAGTGGCACTGTTATCTGGGGGACAAACAGCTTATATAATTGGACTTACAACCCTCTCAATGGGAGTCAACTCAATGGGAGTGAACTTTGGTACTGTAAACTCAGCCAAATAAACATGGCAGGAGAGAATATAGATCCTAGAGGGAAAAAAAAACCCATATCTTTCATATCTCTAAACAAATGAAATTTCTTACCACATGCTAAATATGGATCCTTATATTTACAGACAAGCATACCATACACCACTCATCAATCATAGAAGCTCCTTTTTGCAGTAGATGGAGGGCACTGCAGAATTCCACAACTGCTCAAACACAGAGAATATATGTCTGAGAGATGCCAAGTACTAGGTGGCTCATCCACAGTTGAACCTCTACACCTAAGGTTCATGGAACAAAGCAGAACAAGGAGTGGCATGAAGACTAATGCATCCCTCAACTCTCACCAGTAAAGCTTCTTCATACAACAGATTGTGATGTACACAGAAAGGCACAATTGGCCAAGTTTTAAAGAATAAGAGACTGAAAAGTGTGTGTCCTTGGATGGGACTCCTATATTGAACCTCACCCACCAGTAGCTCAAGGATCATTGCAGAAGAGGGTGGAAAGATTTTAAGAGCGAGGGCTGGTTCATGAACACAAAGAAGCAGAGGCTTTCAGGCCACTGGAAGCCTGCACTTGTAAATTTGTGGAATGGTGGCATTGAGCATAGGACCCATGATAACTCATTTAAACAATGGCCCAGAGGGGAGGAGAGAAATGGGTGGTGGGTTGACCATAGACTGAGAACTACTGGAGACTGATTGCTGCTGGATAAATGAGCGTATGACTTACATATGGGTTGACTAGAATCCAGAGGGCAAACTTACACTGAAGGTCATCTGAGTATGAATGCTTAACTGGATGGGAATTAACATATATGGCAGAATACATGAGGTCTGGTGGGGGAATGGGGGAGATGGAGGGGTATGGATGGGGGGAGGATCTTAAATGGGGGAGTTCTTAAATTTGATTAAGAACTGTTGTATAAAACTACAAAAGCACAATAAAAATTTTTTAAAAAAATCCTTTATGATATACAGTGAATATGCAATAACATTATTTTTACTGAAAGATGTAAATATTCATTACTTCCAAGCTAACTCCACATTTCATGTATTTGAATAAAATTGATGGTTGTGGGATTTTGAATATTTTATAAATCATAACCATCAAAATAAAATATTCTAACTTGTCAAGGCCCAATTAATTCATGACCTGAAGCTTTGCAGAAGATACCAGATATTCTTGGAAGACCAAGAATTGGAGGAAGAATGCTTCCACCCTGGGACTTTCCCTGTTCTCTGCTTCTGTGGCCTGAGATAACAGGCTATGCTTTCCTGATTAATTAGCAGTCTTGGAAATTAACTAAAGAGTACTGTTTCAGTTTATGGGCACTGGAGTTTCTCAGCACTATAAGCTTGGTTTCCATATAGAAATAATAAATTCTAGTGGTTGCTAAGAGTAATCACAAACAGTACACTTTACATCTAAGATATTATAAATATTATGTAGCTGAATCTCGGATACTGTAAACGTTGTGTGAATTTCGGTTGGTGAAGTGATGTATTCTTGGTGGTAACATAATTTATCCTTGGTTATTCCTTGGTTACTTTCCATTGGTAAAGTAATGTATCCTTGCTTATTCCTTGGTTATTCTAGATCTGCTTTCTATATAAGCTTACTTTAGTTCATAATAAACACGTAGTAGCACATAAACTGATGCATTTCCTGTGTCCTGATTTCTCCTGCACCTATCCCTCAGGGTTCCCAAGCCCTTTAGGCTTGGGCTGTGGTCACTGCACCATGACAGCAATTGTGTTTAAAATTTGCATATTATATTGTCCATGTGTATGATTTTTCTGGGGTTTTTTTGTAAATTTTTATTGATTTTTTGGTGTATTTCATACAGAGCATCATAATCATCGTTATACACCCTTCCCATTTGATACCCTACCATAGCCCCCCGACACATACACACACTAGATTTAATGTAGTCTGTCATTTATGTTAAGGACTGTCTTGTCAAGTTAGTGTCCCCAGACATCCCCTCAGTGCAAGTTCACCCAAACTTGAAGGTAAGACCCTATTGCTAAAGACAAGACATACTTCAGACACAAGATTTGGAGCAAAGGAGCCAGGACTGACCTGGAAGCCATCTACCCTGATGGCTAACTCTCATAGTTTTGGAGACCACTCTGCAAGTTGATAAAATAGAACAGCAATGGATGGTCCCACAACAATGACCTGCACAGAAAACTATATTGGGGCAGTAGAGGGACTTTTATTTGGGGTAATCAACAGTTACCTAATTGAACTTAAAGCATATGATTTTTATAGGGAAAGAAAATAAATAAAAGTAAAGTTTCTCTTTTGATACCCCGTCTATAGTGAAATTGCTATGATCAAATGATCAGTATTTTATATGCCAGAAGATCCAAATTTTACATCTGTAGAACTGGAATAAGGGTCATTGTAAGAAACAGCCAATAATTGACAGGGGAGTAGGACCAGGAGGGACCTTCCCTCTCCCAGAGTTCTGTCTCCTAAGGGAGAGGAGAAGCAGGTGGGAGACAGGGAGCACCAGGACCACAACTATATCCATCAGAGCCTTTTCTTCTTACTGGAGCAGGAACTGGCTTGGAAGCCTTCTTCCTGAACTTCAACTCCCATAGTTCTGGAGGATACTAAGCAAGCTGCCAAGGAAGAAAAATCTGTGAATTTTCATATTCACATCACTGCTGAGTCTCTCTGCTCTCTTTGTCTAAGAAAAATCATTTACATTTTGGAGATAGGAAGTTACACATTGGAGATTCAGTACTCCACCAAAGTCAAAACTGCAGGTTATAGAACTAAGACCTGAGCCCACATGCATTGCATCTTCCTACTTTCCCTCCAGAAAGACTTTTAGTTCAATTGTATCCATCAGTATTTGCTGATTGTGTGCTGTGTTTGGTAGCTTTTGTGTCAACTTGACACAGCTGGGTTGAGGGAGCCTCAATTGGGGAATTTCCTCTATTGGACTGGCCTGTG
>NW_008331895.1:45341-60073 GCF_000622305.1 Nannospalax galili | reverse complement strand
CCAATTTGGTAGTGGTCAGAGTGTTTTGTCACAGCAATAAAGAACAAACTAGGACATGTGCTATAGTTCAATGCCCATATTAATCAGTGACATTAAAAAGAAATGAAACTAGTTAATAATTACACCACTATTTTCATAATGTGGAGGTCAGAAAAGATTATTTTTATAATCCTTAGAACTTTCATAATCCCCCAAGTCTTGGTGATTCCCATTATCTACAACAAAGTAAGCAGTAATTTCCTGTCTGATCCATTACTCCAAAATCTCAAACAACCATGACATTTTATTTTGGATAAAACAACTTAGCAGCTTTCTTTAAAAAATAATATCATGCTCCCCATCAAGTTCCCAAAGCCCACCCCCTATTTTTGTTTCCCCAATACTCTCACATGTATAACCTTCCCTGAAGCTTGGTGGACCTACCAGGAGCCACGTCTTTAAAGAAAATTAACCCTTCTCAGTCAGCAGATCATATGACATCAGCTACTTAGCTGTAGAAGGGACTTTATTTACATCTCTTCCCTCCATGGTGGGAATTTGTCTGGGCTGAACTTGAGTAGGCCTGGAGAATGCTGTCACAATTGCAAGCTCATATGAGCCACACTCTGCTGACTTGAAAATAGCTAAAAAATGATAATGAAGGTTGTTCTGTAGGGAAGTGGGGTTTATCTGGGAGGAGCTTGGGGGGAAACATGATTATATAGTATTAAACTCTCAGAGAATTAGTACAAAGAAAAAAAGTATGCTTAAGTGCTAGTATAAAAAAGAATAACTTTTATGGTTAGAAAAATTAATGTCCCTACAGCCTGTTACATTACTCTCTGCCACACCTTTCTTTACATGTATTCTTCTAATTTACCAAACTCTTCAAACCTTCCACAACCAGGAAATGCTAATTTATCAAATAGTCTACATTTACTTTGTTTTTATTTATTTATTTTTAATATTTTATTGAGTTCTTGTGTATTTCATAAAACAGATCTTAAACAAATTTAGACCCCCTACTCCATCTGCAACCCCCGTAACACACCCACCAGATTTCATGAATTCTGTCGTATATGTTAAGTCTTATTCAGTTAAGTGTTTGTACCCAGATGACCCTGGATGCAAGTGCATTCACTGGAGTCTAGTCAGCCTATCTAGAGTCATGCCCTCAAATAAAATCTACTCTCCGTTTGCTTTTTAAGGAAGAAGTTATCAGTGAAGCACTGAGATTATAACCAATCACTCAGTAAATTTACCAAATGAGCTCACTCCAGTGCAAATCTCTTCCTGACCCATTATTGCTTCATTTATTGACTGGTCTGTTCTTTCACCAGCATCACAGCACCTTGACTGCTACAGGCTTGTGCTTTAATTTTAAAATATTTTATGTAAAAACTATTAGCATTTACTTATTTCACAAAATGGAGGTTTTCATAATGATATTCTCATTTAAATACATCATGTTAGTTGACAATATTCAGCCCCCTCCTTTACTCTGTCAGATTCATCCTCGCCCTTAGTCACCTTCCCCTTCCCCTGTCCATCTCATATGTACTTGTATTTTTATATATCTCATAAATATTTCAAATGAACATCATTGTTTCTAGGTTTCACATATGAGAGGAAACCTGATATTGGTCTTTTTGTCTGGCATATTTCATTTAATATAATGATCTCCAGTTCCATCCATTGTCCTGCAAATGACAAGATTTCTTTACTTACAGTTGCATAAAACTCCATTGCATATATACATAAATATATCATATTTTCTTTATTCATCTATCAATAGACAACTAAGTTCTTATTTTTCTCAGTGTGAACAGTGTTACAATAGATGTACACAAGCAAGACAGCGCCTCTAGTCATACTCATTTAAATTCTTTCAGGTATATTCCTCGAAGTTGTATGGTTTAATCACATGGTAGTTTTAGATATCGCTTTTTAAGTCTCAACATTGATTTCTATAACAGCTACACTGGTTTCCCAGCCCATCATCAAGGTACATGTGTTTCTTTTCTCCCAGAATGTCCCCATCATTTCTTGTTTGTTTTATAAATAAAAATCTTTCTGATTTGCATGAGATAGACTATTAATATTGTTTATATTTTTGTTTCTATAATAAATTATGATGTTTAATTTTCTGATGTATTTATTAGCCATTTAAATTCCATCTTTTGAGGGCAGTCTTATTTCACTTTCCCTCATGATTGGATTATTTGATTTATTGTGTTTTGTTTTTTGAATTATTTGAAGGTCTAGATTTTCATTACATGCCTAACGTAATATAAACTCATTTCATGGTGATAGCTATTATTTCTTCAGCCTTTAGAGACGTTTTCAGAAAGTTAAATCCACATGCCTACATTTTGAAGTTCTGCTAACAATTTCAAAGTTTCAGGTCTCATATTAAGGCCTTTGATGCATTTTGAATTTGTTTTCATACATCCTAAGAGATAGGGATCTAATTTCATTTTTCTATGTGAGGATACCCAGCCCCACCACTATTCATTGAAAAGGCAGTCTTTTGTTAGTGTATGTTTCTTTGGTGCCTTCTTTGAAAATCATGTGTCTCTATGTCTGTGTCCTCTATTCTCCTCTGTCGATCTACTCATCTGTTTTTCTACCAATGTCATACTAGGTTTGTTAGGATGATTTGTATAGTTAGAGATCAGGTGCTGAGACACCTACAACCTTGTTCTTTTTGCCAGTGTTGCTTTTATACTTGCAGCAATCTGTGTTTCTCTGTCAATGTTAGTATTTTTCTAGTTCAGTAAAGGATGTCACTGGAATTTTGATGAAGACTACATTTAATCTGTGGATAGCTTTTAGTAATATAGCGACTTCCATAATGGTTATTGCATTTATCCGTGAATACTGGAGGTCTTTCTTTCTCCTCATGTCTTCAACTTCTTTCTTTGGTCTTTGAAACCTTTAATTATATATATTTTCACCTTTTATAACTTCCTTGAATATTTACTAAAGAATTTAAGAATCAGAATTAAGTACTTTTACAGATCAAATTCTTGAGACTTGACTTTTTAACTATAAAATATGCTTATTGTAAATACTTTAAACCCGGAACTAATCAGCATGACCCAAAACCTAAACCTCCTCTTAATTTTTAAGTGCAAAAGAAGGAAAAGAGATGAGAAGGAGGAGGGCTCCTGTCACCAGCACCAAACCATCCTTTCAAGAGTATTTCCTGATCACAAGTCAGCAGGTACAGAGACAGATTCAGAGGTGCAAGAGTGAGTAATGAGCAATGCCAGAGTTGGCACCTAAGCCAGGCTCACTCTCAGCCCCATTCAGTCTCTACTTAAAGGACCTATCTTTGTTGATTCCTTCCTTGACTACACTGCACAAATCCCTCGTTCTTCTTCATCATCATGCTGCTCTTTGCTTCTCCATTATCCTGATTTGTTTCTTAATGGCACTTGGTGAGCTTGAACACATGCTAGTGCAGCTGTCCTGTGCACGTTGTTTACTCTTCATAACCAAGATGTAGTTGATAAAACATGAAAGATTAGGAAAGAACTCCAAAGTACAGTAACAGTCATGGCTCTCTTCAGCATCTGGCAAGAAAGGAGACATCCACAAATTTATTCTGCTTCACAATCCTTTCTAAGATTATGACTGTATGGTCATAGGGCAAAGTTTCAAAACAATTATATAGTTAACATTAATATTTTCATTAAGAGAAGAATAAATCAATTCCTAGAAATGGAAGGACACCCTTCTGGCTGTAGCAACATGACCTTCTTCAAGGCAACAATCTTTCCTTACCATAACCTGTGTCAGAAGAATTAAAGCACAACACTCTTGGGCTAGAGAGATGGCTCGGCAGGTAAGAGCACTGAGTGTTCTTGCAGAGGAACCATTCGATTCCCAGCACCCACATGACCGCTAACAACCATCTGTAACTCCAGTTCCAGGGGAGCTGACGCCCTCTTCTGAGCTCCACTAGCATTGCACGACACAGGTGCACCTACCTAAATGCAGGTAATACACTCACACACATAACAATAATAAATGAAAACATTTAAAAAAACCCAGCACTCTTCATGAAATGTCTAGGAGTTTAATAAGATAATTTTGGCTTATGATTGCCACAGGGTGGATAACATAATTTTTTTAAATCTCAGGTTATCCACAAAATAAAAATATACTTTAAAAATAAATCTGAGATTATTCATAGTTAAATCCGTAATCACTACGACTCTTGTGTCTCACCACCAAAAGCCACGATTACACAGGGATGACTGTGTCCAGGGGGAAAGACAATGTCTTAGAGAGATGAAATTCTTGGGCCCAGTAAATGGACCCACACTAGAAAACATTTGGAGACACAAATCAGACTCTATAGGCCTTATTATATATGAAAGAGAGTGCACTAAATTGGGATAGGGGAAGTGGGGGAGATACAGACAGGAGAGGAGATTTAAATACCACCAAACTATATTGTATGCCAATTGCAAAAATTTAACGAAAGTAAAATTTTTAAAAGTGAATACAGTAAGCACAATTTACAAAGCCACATTAACACAGGGACATGGATTATTTTATTACAAACCAAAAATTTCCTCCCTAGGAATGTTGTGAACATAGTTATCTGCTTTATTCAGGCAGAACAAGTGGACAGTGAGTGTTGGTCCACCCACCTATGTATATCATCATTTATGTCACAAGTGTGGCACTCTGGATTCAAAGTAACAAATATGATACAATATCCATCTTCCTTTTATTTTCACACACACAAAAATAATAAATATTTAAAATATTTTTTGAGCTTTTGAATATGCATACAACAGTTCTTAATCAAATTAGACCTCCTTCCCCATTCATGCCCCCCCATACACCCCACAGAGCCTCATGCATTCCACTACACATGTTAAGTCCTATCCAGTCAAGCATTTGTGCTCAGACATCCTTCAATGCAAGTTCATCCACTGGAGTCTCGTCAGTATAGCTAGAGATCTTAAGGAAGGGCTACTCTCCCATCACAGCAGTAATCAGTCTCCAGCAGCTCCCAGGTTAGGGCTGGCTTGCTGCTCATTTCCCTCCCTACACTTTGGTCCTCATCTCACTGAGTTTGCGTGGGTTTTGTGCTTGAGGTAATCATTACCACAGGTTTACATGAACAAGCTTCCTGTGGCCCAAAAACCCCTGTTTGCCTATGTTTATGGACCAACCATGGCTATTACAATCTTTCCTCATGCACAGCATTCTGTTGCATAAGGAAGCCATCACTGATTTTTTTTACATACATCTCTTCCTTACACAGGTCCTACATCAAAGATATAAAATTTAAGGGTAGTAAAAGGCTGCAAAGCATTAATTATGCCTTATTTACACCACATTCACCAGTTTCCAAAAGTGAAATGACAAAAGAAAAGCAACAGAAGCATCTTCTTAGTTGGATTTATTCCTAGGCATTTATGAGACTCCTGGTTTCTTTCTTAGCATGTTAATTATTATCACGTAGAGAAGTTACTGATTTTTATATATTGGTTTTCTGCCCTACTAATTTGTTGAAGTTTTTGTCATATCTATGGCTTTTCTGGTGTATTTCTGGTCTTTTAAGCATGGGATCATGTCATGTCCAATTAAAGATAATTTGACTTCTCACTTTTTAATTTTTTCTCATTCTTTTATCTTTTTCTCTATCAAAAACTTAAAGCACTATATTAAGTAATAAGGGAGAGAATGGACATATTTTTCTCATATCTGATTTTAGAGAAAATGGCATCTATGCTCTCCATTTAATATAATGTCGACAGGTTGTTGTATTTATCCTTTATCATGTGGAGGGATGCTCCTTGACTTCATAGTTTCTTCAAAGATTTTATTCTGAAAATATGGCTTATTTTTCCATAGATTTATCTGTATCTATCATTAGAATAATTTTTCCCTTAATATATGTATGTGCTTTACTATACTTGTTTATTTTTGTAGGCTGAATTCTTTTTGCATCCAGGAATGAAACAGTATTGAACATGCTTAAGATTCCTATTAATATTCTGTTAATTCAATTTGCATATATTTAATAAAAGATTTTTGTATCTAAGTGCATAAGGTTAATTGGTCCACAGGCTGCCTGCTTGTGTGAACATTAGCTCTTTCTATTCATAGAAATATTTAGATAACATTTTCATTGGTTCTTATTAGGTCTGCTTACATTTGGTAGCGATATTTGAGCGATATCCTGTAACTGTTTCAATTCCATTGCAATTTGTAGATGTGTTTAAGTTGTTCTAATTATCTTGATTGAATTTTGATAAGACATATGTATCTTACTATATTCACTTTTAGATTTTCTAACTTTTGAATGTATTTGCACGGTCTTATAAATTTTATTGGTATCTAATATAATTATCTCCTTTTCACCTGTACTATTATTTTTTGTATTACACTTTGTTTTGTAAATTTTGGTCAAGTGTTAATTTATTTTTAATTTTACAAGGAACTAGCTCTTTGTTCCATGGATTCTTTGTATTGCTCTCTTAGTCTCTATTTCAGTAATTTCTACCCTGAACCATACCAATTTTCCTCCACCTACTTTATAGGTTTGATATTGTTTTTGATTTTCTAAAGCCTTGAAGTGCTTCATTTAGTTATTTATTAGAGCTCTCTCTGACAATTAAGATGTAAGCAATAGGATTGCATTTCCTGTACTCTATGGGTTCTCACAAGTTGCGATTCTATTTTCAGCTGAATCTAGCAATTTTTAAATTTCCTTCCTGATTTCTTTTATAATGTATTGTTCATTCAAGAGTGTACTCTTCAATCTTTGTTTATTTGTGTAATCACTATGATTTCCTCTGCTTTCCTGTTTTTTCCCCACTATTATCTGACATTACAAGGGATATATTTTACTTTCTTTTGTAAGGCTTACTGGGGGCTTACAATATTATCCATTTTAGAGGAAGTCCTACAGAGTAGAGAGAAGAAATTGTATCTCAGAGATGCTGTACAGAATACTCTGTAGGTGGCTGCTAAGTTCATTGGATTGGTGCTACAGTTTAACTCTGAGGATCCTTTATTGATTTTCTTGCTCAATGAATGATCTTTTGACAGTATTGAAATATTCATTTCACCCATTATTACTATATCTAGATCTGCCTATATATCTACACCCAGTCATGTTCCTTATATAATATTAGGTGACCCAATGTTCTGTACATATGTACATTTACAGTTAAGTGTTGCTGATGCATTGCTCCCTCTAGCAATATATAGTAACCCCTACATCCTCTTCATGTCTTCTGCTTCTTTTGTTTAGAAGTCTACAATATAACACATACTTACAAAAATTCTACTTGTATTTGCTTAATTTATTTGTTCTATTGAACCTTACCCATTTATTTTCAGCCTGAGTCTTGTGTCTTTGCCAGTAAGATGTATTTCTTCTTTTAATATTTTATTTATTATATTTTATGTTTATGAATGCATTGCCTACATATGTTTAAGAGAGCTTGTGTCATGAAATGCCCACAGAAGTAAGAAGAGGGCATCAGATCCCTGGAACTGGAGTTACTGACAGTTGTTAGCCACCATGTGGGTGCTGGGAATCTAACCCGGGTCCTCTGCAAGAGCAGCCAGTGCTCTTAACCACTGAGTCATCGCTCCAGCTCCAAGGTGTGCTTCACACAGACAACAAAGAGTTATATCATGTTTTTGTTTTGTTTTGTTTTAGAAGAAGCATTTCATTACAGCTTTAACATACTGGATAACAGTTTCCAGAGCAAAGATACATTTCTTTCAAGAGTGCCTATAAAATTTTTAGGTTCGCTGTTGAATTAATACAGTTATACAATATTGAACTCAGTATAAGCCCCAATGGTAATGTTTATTGAAATCTACCTGATGACTTTATAGACATACGCAGGTGCCAAGGACCCAAATGCAACTGATTATGACTAGCAATAATCAGATACATACAGATTAGAGGTGCATGTGCCAACATCTCAGTGTTATTAGAGAAAACAGTGAGTCTTTCTGTAAGAAACAGTATATATCACGTTTTTTAATCAATCATCTACTCTGTATTTTTTAACTTGAGTATTAAGATAGTAACATTTAGATTTACTACTGAGAGGTGTTTGCTGGTTCTTATAATTTTGTGGGTTATTTCCTGTTTTGTTTGTTCTTTCATTTATCCTCTAGTCAAAGTACTTGTTTCCTAGTTTACTGAGTTGGGCATACGATTCTTTCCTAGTTTGCCTCTGCTCATATAATTCTTTCAAAGGATTTTCCTTTCATATGATTTATTGTTTCTCTGTTCTTGTGATTGACACCGCATTGTCTCCTGTGTATGAACAATTCCTCAAAGTTTTGTTTGCATTGCTCACTTAATGTTCATTAGTTGCTTTAGTTTGCATTTGTCTATAAATACATTTATGTCTCTATCTACCATACAGATATCTTCATGGAGAGAGTGGTCTGGCTGGAAGATGCTATTAGGGCTTGAAATAGCTTTCCATGATATCCTAACTTTCAGGGTTTCTGCCAAGAGGTGTATATCATTTTAATGGATTTCCTTTCTAAATGGGTTGGTGCTTTGCTCTGATCCCTTTTGTTTTTGTATTCTCATTTTGCATCTTGGCATATTGACTATAATGTACCAGAGAGAGGTTTTTCTCTGGTCAAGTTAAATTTGGGATCAAAAATACCTCTTATAATTATCTATTTTTTCCTATTTAATTTGAGAAATTTTCTGCTATGTAATTCAGTAGAATTTTTAGCTACAACCTTTTATTTGTGTGTGTGTGTGTGTGTGTGTGTGTGTGTGTGTGTGTGTACATGAGTGAAGGTGACTGTGGAGTTCAGTGAGCATTGGGTGATCCACCTGATGTGGTACTCAAGCTACTCTCAGGTCCTCTGCAATAGCAGTACCCCCTTAACCGTTGAGCCACCTCTCCAGTCTCTTTGATAAATTTTCATCTAAGCTCATTCTTATACCTCATAGATTCTCAGGTTTGGTCAACTGACAATATTCACAGTTCTTGGAAGTTGTGGAATTGCTTATTTTATTTTTGCATATGACTGACTGTAATATTTCCTTGGTCTTGCCTTCTATCACTTGTATTTTTTTTTCTTCTGTTTGATCTAGATTATTTTGGTTTGTGTTCTTCAAAATCTCAGTTTACTTTCTGAATTTCTAACCTACATTGCTGACTTTCTGTTCCAGGTCCAGAATTGATCTCTTTACTTCATTTATCTGCTTCCTTGTTTCGTCTTTGAGATGGTAGTATGTTGCTTTTTAGTTGTCTGGCATTCATCCATTTCAGTATCTGTGGATTCAGCAATTGAAGACAGTACTGCTTTGCCCTGCATTTTCAAGCTTCTTACGTTTCTGTTTCAATTTGAGTATCTTTTGGTTTGGATATCTCTTACTGGTTTATTTGTGATCTAATTAGTGAACAGCTGGGGCTACAGGGAGACCCTGTCTCAAAGACAAAAAAAATATTCTAAACATTAAACTGTTAAATATAAGGTTTTTATTTAGACTAGAGAACATAATAAATAACAAACATTATTTGTGATGTCATTAATACTTTTTCTTCTGTTGCTTGGGCCTCTGCATGTGTGTTTAAAATTATTCAATACATCAAAAACAGTACTTGAAAACATCTACCATGCCTCGACTTCTGCAATTCATTAAAACTGATAAAGGCCCCACATACAGTAATAAAGCTTCTCTGGTGGGATTTATATAAATAATCTCATATGTGTATAATACCATATCATCTGCAAATAAGGATAATTTGATTTATTTTTTTCCAATTGGTATTCCTTTAATTCCCTTCTCCTGTCCTATTGTTCTAGCTACAGTTTCAAGTACAATATTGAAAAGGAGTGGGGATAACATACACCCTTGTCTGCGACCTGATTTTACTCCGATATTCTCCATTTAGAATGATGTTGGCTGTAGGTCCTTTTTTTGTATTTGAATTCCTCATAACTTTAACAAACTTATTCATAACATAGCATCATATAACTTCATAACTTAAGAATGCACAGAAAATAACACATAAGGAAAAAGATACTGAGTAGGATTCAAGGCCACCTATCAGAATTATTCTAATATTGTTAATAAAATAAGAGACCAGAGTAATTGTATTCGAAGTTTTTGAATTACCAATTGAATATAAGACAGTAAATAAAAAGAGAAAGGCCAGTTCCCGTTTTCAAAAAAATTAAGCTTGACCTCCCTCTGCTTCCCTGGGACTGTGAGACCCGGAGCAGGCCTCTCTCCTACCCTTAGGCCTCTTCCAGGGTAAGTCCATTGCATCCTCCACACCTTGACCCCCCCAGCCTCATTCATCCTCCTATCTCCGCTGCCCTCCTCTCCTCTGAGTTTGGGCCATATCCCATTCCTTGTCTTGGGGCCCCAAACACCTGGGAACCAATACTGCTCCCTGATTCTTTTCATCCAATCTAGTGCCTTCTCTGGACCCCAGGAGCACTGGTTCTGGACCTGGCCCTGCCCTCACTTCCCTCTGCTTCCCTGAGCCTGCAGGACCAACTGCAGGCCTCTCTCTTACCTGCAGGCCTCTCTCTGGGGTAAGTCCATTGAGCCTTCCTCACCTTGACTCCCCCAGCCTCATTCTCCCTCCCATCTCTGCAGCCCTTCCCAGTTCCGAGTTTGGTCCCTGCCCCATTCCTTGTCTTGGGGCCCCAGACACCTGTGGAACCAATACCACTCCCTTATCCTTTTTATCCAGACCAACCTAGTGCCTTCTCTGGGCCCCAGGAGCACTGCTTCTGGGCCTGGTCCCACTCTCAACTCCCTCTGCTTCCCTGGGCCTCCACCACCTGCCAGACTCTTTCTGGGACACTGGGGCTGACCTTTCTTCTTTCCGATGCTTTGCATCCAGACCAACCCAGCTCCTCAGTGCAGTCCCCAGGAGGCCTTGGGGCCTCTTCCCACCACATCTGCCTTTGCATCTCTCAGTGGCATGGCCACCAGCTGCCCAAGGCCAGCATGTTTCCTGGGACAGGCTCACAGACCAGTCCAACCCCAAAATTCCTGAGGCCAAAATGGTTCCTGAAGGGATCCAGACCTTAGGAGAAAGCCTGAAAACATCTGACCCTAACCTGAATTGGGCCTCTGTGGGAATTCCTGAAGACAAAAGCAATCGGGATACTCTAATATAAAATCAAAAGAGAGAACCGGAAGCTTAGACGAACCAGCTTTTCATATCCCAAAAGTAAACCACAAAGACACATAAAGTTCACAAAAAGAAGCAGACCTAAACTTGAAGGCCTGAGTCTCACACAAGAATCAGAAACTACAAAAGAAATTCACATGTCAAAATCACAGAGAAAAAATATTAAAAAAAACCAAAATAACATATCCCCACAAAATGCCAGTAGTCCTCTAGGGGAGAACAATGAAAACCCCCTAGAGATAATGCAGGACATGGAACTCAAAAGAACAATTATAAACATGATAAAAGAATTCAGTGAATTTAAAGATCACACAAAGAAATCAAAGAACTGAAGGAAGGTAGGGATAAACTCAATGAATTCAGAAAAGAGTAAGAAATATTGAAGAATACTCAGGCTGAAATGAAGAAGGATGTGAAACACTCAGTAAGCCAATTAGAAATGACAGGAGAAAGCCTCACCAATAGGATGAATGAAATATCTTCAAGACTGGAAGATAAAGTGGACAAACTAGACCACTCAAGCAAAGATTATGAAAAATTTAAGAAATCACAAAAATGGAATATGAAGGAATTGTGTAACTCCATAAAAAGAACAAACATATGAATCATAGGCATACAAGAAGGAGAAGAATCCCAAGATGATGGCATGGACCAGATCTTCAACAGAATCGTGAAAGAAAATTTCCCAAAATTAAAGAAAGACATGCCCATACAAATAGCAGAAGCATGTAGAACATGAAACAGACAGGACCAGAAAAGAAACTCTCCACTGCACATCACAGTACAAACACTACACATACAAAACAGAGACAATTCTGAAAGCTGCAAAAGAGAAACAAAAAGTCACATATAAAGGAAAACCCATTAGGATTACAGCTGACTGTTCAGTGCAAACTATGAAAGCCAGAAAAGCCTGGACCAAAGTATTCCAAGTTTTAAATGACAACAGATACAACCCAGATTACAATACCCAGCCAAAATGTCTATCATAGTCGAAGGGGAAATAAAAATTTTCCATGACATAAATAGGCTGAAGGAATTCATGTCCACAAAACCAGCCCTTCAGAGAGTTCTGGAAGCAATACAAAGAGCTGAAGAAAGGAATGACTACACCCAAAGGATTGCGGAAAGAAATCCAACGAAGGTGTAACTGTGGAAAGGTACAGCTATATCAAGAATGTAAACAGAAGTAAAAATGACAGCATTCAATACCCACCTTTCATTAATAACTTTAAATATTAATGGACTGAACTCCCCAGTCAAAAGACACAGACTATGTGAATGGATTAGGAAACAAAACCCATCTTTTTGTTGTCTGCAAGAAATTCATCTCATTTTCAAGGACAGACACTATCTCAAAGTGAAAGGATGGAACAAAATATACCAAGCAAATGGCACTACGAAAAAAGCAGGCATAGCAATTCTAATATCTTACAAAATAAACTTTAAACTAAAACTGAACAGAAGAGACAAAGAGGGCCACATCATTTTGATCAAAGGAGCAATGAATCAAAAGATATTATAATCATGAACATATATTCACCAAACTCTGGTGCACCCAACTTCATAAAAGCAATACTACAGGACTGTAAGACCTAGATTAATCCCAACTCATTAATAGCATGTGACTTCAATACCCCACTGTCTCCATTAGATAGGTCAACAGGGCAGAGAGTTAACAGAGAGACATCTGAATTAAACAATACTATATCAAATGAACATAACAGACACCTACTGAGTATTCCACCCAAGCACCAAAGGACATACTTTCTACTCAGCACCCCATGGAACCTTCTCAAAATCTATCATATACTGTGGCACAGAACCTCAACAAATACAAAAAGATTGAAATAATTCCATGCATTCTATCAGACCACAATGCAATAAAGTTTGCAATCAACTCTGGAAGAACCCCTAATCACCACATGAATACATGGAGATTAAATAACACACTCCTGAGTGACAAATGAGTCAAAAGAGAAATTAAGAAAGAAATAAAAGTATTCCTGGAATTAAACGAAAAGGGCAATACAACACGAAAAATCCTCTGAGATACTCTGAAAGCAGTGCTAAGAGGGAAGTTTATAGATCTAAGTGTCTACATCAAAAAATCGGAAAGAACACAAATAAATGACCTAATATTGCAACTCAACACACTTGAAAAGCAACAGCTAATGAAACCCAGACCCAACAGGGCAAGAAGAAATAACAAAAATCAGGGCAGAAATTAATGAAATTGAAACAAAGAAAACAATACAAGGAATCAAAAATTCCAAGTGCTAGTTCCTTGAAAAGATAAGCAAGATTGATAGTCCCCTGACCCAGTTAACCAAAAAAAAAAAGAAAGAGCACCTTCAAACCAACAAAATCAGAGGTGAAAGGGGAAACATCACAACAGACACCAGAAGGATACATAACATAATAAGGGAATACTTTAAAAACATATATGCTACTAAATTTGAAAACCTAAAAAAAAAAACAAAAAATTTAAAGAAAGAAATTGAGAAAGACATCAGAAAATGGAAGGACCTCCCATGTCCATGGGTTGGAAGAATTAATATTGTGAAAATGACCATCCTACCAAAAGTCATATACAGATTAAACGCAATGCCAATCAAAATCCCCATGACATTTTTCACAGAATTGGAAAAAACTATCCTGAGATTCATATGGAAGCACAAAAGACCTCGGATAGCCAAAACAATCCTGAGCACTAAGAGCAATGCCGGGGGGGTTACTATACCAGATTTCAAGCTGTATTACAGAACTATAGTCTTAAAAACAACATGGTACTGGCCCAAAAATAGACCCATAGACCAATGGAACAAAATTGAAGACTCGAATATGAGCAAATGCAATTTCAGCCACACGATATTTGACAAAGGGGCCAAGAACATTAATTGGAGGAAAGACGGCATATTCAGCAAATAGTGATGGCAAAACTGGATCTCCACTTGTAGAAGAATGAAACTAAACCCTTATCTTTCACCCTGCACAAAAGTCCATTCCAAATGGCTCAAAGACCTTAATGTAAAGCTGGAAACTCTGAAACTATTAGAAGAAAACATTAGGGAAAACCTACATGATATAGGCATGGAAAAGGATTTTCTAAACCGGACATCAATTGCTCAGGAAACAAGGGCAAGAATTAACAAATGGGACCTCATTAAACTAAAAAGATTCTGTACATAAAAGGAGACAACCAAGGAAGCAAACTGAAAACCCAGAAAATGGGAGAAAATCTTCACCAGCAACACATCCGACAAAGGTTTAATAACCAAAATTTATAACGAACTCAAAAAACAGAACTAAGACAAGAAGCAACCCAACTAAAAGATGGACTAAGGACCTGAACAGAGAGTTCTCAAAAGAAGTAAAGATGGCTATGAAACATCTTAAAAGATGTTCAACATAACTAATAATCAGGATAATGCAAATTAAAACCACTTTAAGATTTCACCTTACCCCAGTCAGACTGGCTAAGATCAAGAAAACAAATGATACCAAATGTTGGAGAGGATGTGGGGAAAGGGAAACACTCATCCACTGCTGGTGGGGCTGCAAACTTGTTCAACC
>NW_008331895.1:38470-45172 GCF_000622305.1 Nannospalax galili | reverse complement strand
AACCTAAGTGTCCCTCAATTGATGAGTGGGTAATGAAAATGTGGATAATTTATATGATGGAGTTTTCCTCAGCAGTTAAGAAAGATGGAATCATGAAATTTGCAGGTAAATGGATGGAACTAGAAACTGTTATACTAAGTGAAGTAACACAGACTCAGAAAAAAATCTACATATGTTCTTCCTCATATGTAGATACTAGAACCTGGCTCTGATAAATAATTATGCAACCAGACATAACTACAAGAACCAGGATAATGGAAAGGAAACAGGGAGGTAAAGGAAAAGAGATAATCTGAAAGAGAATAACAGTAGGAAACAGGCCTTAATAAGGAAGATATGGGTAAAAATTGGGTTAGTTTAAGGGAGGCAGAGGGAACATAGGGGATAAAGGGAAAGAAGGAGCTCATGAGAGGTAGGACCATAGGAGAAGGGTATTAGTAAGGGAGAATGGGGGGAACTGGGGGCACCATAAGTGGGAAAATCATGATGGAGGGGTGAGACAATTTGAGAGATAAACAATGCCTAGCTAGTTTTGAAAACCAGAGAGAACCATATTACACCTACAACCTACCAACAAATTACACATAGCAGATCAAGAAATATATGTCTAGGTAAGGTTTATCTGAGAACAACTGATCTTTGCCCAAGATTTTCTATATGACACACAGTAATTTAAAATACCAGACTGGTGGAACTAACCTTCTTGGGTGTTTAACAGACATACTTTGAGGTGTATAATAATTTGGTCAGAGGGACACAAAGGACACTTTTTACTCCTTGCCCTCCTAGTTCAACTAGTTCCAGGGGACTATGAGCATCTCTCAAAATGTCCTGTAATGGTAGTGGGTCACCTGTCCTTTTGATCAAGGATTCCAAGGAGACCCCAGCAGATGGACTTGAACCAGTATCTAGTCTATAAAAAGAAGGGTCAACACAGAGGAACTTCATGGTTCCAAGCAAAGCCAACCATGGTCAAGAAGGACCTTTGACTTACCTTCACATAGGTGGAACTGGTAAAAGAAAGGATCCAGGGGCTCATCCCAAGCCCATGTTACCCCTGAGGAACAGATCCTCAAATGATCTCAAGAGTAAAAATAAATTGGTTTTATCTGGACCAACTGTATGGCCTTAAACACCCAAAATGAAAGTATAACCAAAGATTAAATGGGCCAACATAATTTCTTAAGAGTCCATGTGTATAGCTAAAGGCTACATAACAAGCAACAATGCCAGACAAGTGATACCTTCTTTTGAGTTGATGGCCAAGGTGGCCAAAGGGATTCCAAGATAGTAACCCAGCATAGAACTGGAAAAATGAAAAGCAGACCCCAATCATATCCAAATGAATATAGACAACTGGTTACCACTAGATGAAGAACAGCTGACCCTCCTAAAACAAAGACCTCTAGATAGGCTGATTAGATTCATCCAAAGGGCAAGTAGTGGGGAATGGCTGGGGGTGCCAACAACACAGCAGACAGTAGCAGGGATATCAGAGTATAAGGGCTCTAGTGGGGGAGGGAGGCTATGGGATGATGCTATCTGGGAAATGGGCATATAAATAAATTAATTAAAAAATAATTCTTCAAAGCAAAAAAAAATTAAGTTTACAAACTATCTCCATCACTTCCCTTTCCCCACCAGAATTTTTCTTTGCAGGTAAATGAATAGAACTAGAAACTGTTATACTAAGTAGAGTAACACAGACTCAGAAAAGTGAGTGACATATGTTCTCCCTCATTTGTGGGTCTTACCTCCCATCTTTTATATGTGAGTATATATACTGATCTAACAGCAGGAGCCAGAAAACTGGAAAGAAAGCATGGAGGATAAGGGAAAGAAAGAACCTGAAAGAGGTGGTAGTAGGGAGCAGATCTTACTAAGGGGGAAATGGGGAAAATGGGGATATTCAACTGGGAAGGGAGAAGGGAAAGACATACAAGAAACAATGGGTGTAAGGGGAAGAAGGAACTCAAGAGGGGGGGAATTAGGAGGCAGGTACTATGAAGGGGAATGTGGGAACACTTAAACTGGAGAAGGAGGTAGAATGTCAGATGGGGAGAGAGAGAAGAGAGATACATAAAGGTTAGGTGGCATTAAAAAGCCATAGGGAAAAGTATTAACTTTAAAAAAAACCTGAAAAATACATATACACTATCTGAACATTAGTGCATGTGTATACCTAAAGGCTATTAAACAAGGAACACAGTGCCAAAAAGAAGAAACTTATTTTCTAGTTGTTGGTCAGGATAGTCCAAGAGGCTCACAAAATAACACAGGCCTTGATTACCTCCCAGAACTTGAAGGTAAGACTCTACTGCTGAAGACAGGACATACTTAGAAGACAGGACTTGAAGCAATGGAGCTGGAATTGACCTGGCATCCTTCTCCCTGAAGACTACTTCTCATAGTTCTAGAGGAAGCAAGCTGCTAAGGGAGAAAATCAATCAACAGTCTAGTCCAGTTCTAAAACCTAATAACTATAATGACTGGCACAGCAAATTGCAATAGTGGAACTTTTATCTTGGGGGGGGCAATCAATAGCTATCCAATTAGACTTAAAACCCTTTCAATAGGAGGGAACTCATGGGTGGCACTGTAAAAACAGACAAACATGGCTGAAGAGGTCATGGATCCTAGAGAAAACACTATATCTGGCATATCTCTACACAAATGAAATTTCTTACTACATGCTAAATATTTACAGAAAAATGTAAATCCTCCTATTTACAGAAAAATGTACCTAATGCCACTCATCAAGAAAGCTTCTTTTGTCAAAAGAAGGAGGCATTAAAGTTTCACAACTTGTCACACACAGAGCATATATGTCTGAGAGATGCCCAGTACTAACTGATACATCTACAGTGGAACCTCTATGCCTAAAGCTCATAGAACATAGTGGAAAAGGGGGTACAGAGAATTCTAATACATCCCACAACTCTCACCAGCAAAGTTTCCTTATACAACAGAGTGAATGCACAGAGAAGGTCACAACTGTCCAAGTTTTAGAGACTAAGATACTAGAGAGTACATGTCCATATAGGACTCCTATATTAAACCTCATCCACCCACTTACCATGAGGGAATATGGTGCAGAAAGTTTGTAAGAGCCTGGGTTCTTGTATGAACATAAGGAAACAGAGGTCTTTCAGACCAATGAAAACTTGTTCATATGAACTTGCAACAATGATGATGGCCTGCACAAGAGCCATGATGACTAAAACAAAAACACAGAATAAAATGAGGGAAATGGGTGGTACACCCCAACCCTAGCCTAGAATTATTGGCAGCTGGGTGAGAGAGAATATATCTTCTCAAAATCTAAAGACAGGTTGATGAGATTCCAGTGGATGAATATGCCCCGAAAGACATTTGGGTACAAATGCTTGACTAAATAAGACTTGACATATGTGAAATCCAGTGGTGGGTGACTTCAGAGGATGTGGATGGGGAAGGCATCTAAATTGGCTTAAGACAATTACATAAATGCACACAACCACAAAAAATGTTTTTTAAAAATAAATGAAAACTATTATAAAATTCACAGGTAAAGTGATGGATCAAACATTTTTCCTTAGATATTAATCTCTTTGGCAATTATAAACACTTCCTCCACACTCATGTTGCCTCAATTTTTTACTGGGTCAATAATCCTGATCTCAGGAAGCTGCATATTTCTCTCCACAGCTTTATTTGAGTTCATGTTCCTTTCCTCACCAAACTACGCATTTTCTACATATTTTGCCCTTCATTCTGCTTTCCCCTACTGTAAACTTGGGTAAATACTGTAAGCCATAACACTACCAGAGACAGTGCTGTAGTCTCTTGAAATTTCCTCCCCAAAACAACTTAATCCACAACATTGGAAAGGAGCTTCATTCAGTTTCATGACACAATCCGACAGAGGATTAACATCCAGAATACACAAAGAACTCAAAAAAGAAAGAAAGAAGATAAATGACCCAATAAAAAGATGGGCAATAGACATAAACAGAGTTCTCAAGAAAAGAAATAAAAATGGCTAAGAAGCACCTTAAAAGTGCTCAACATCCTTAATAATTACCCAAGTGAAAATCAAAACCACTTTAAGATTTCATCTTACCTCAGTCAGACTGGCTAGGATCAAGAGACTGGAAGACTCCAAATGCTGAGAGGATGTGGAAAAAGAGGAACGCTCATTCACTTCTGGTGGGAATGCAAACTCATGCAACCACTATGGAAATCAGTGTGGAGAACACTCAGAAAACTAAAAACGAACCTACCATATGATCCAGTGAAACTACTCCTTGAGTATACCCAAAAGACTCATCGTACTGGAAAGATACCTATACATTCATGTTTGCTGCTGCTCTCTTCACAATAGCTCAGAAATGGAAACAACCTAAATGTCCCTTGATAGACAAATGATTAGTGAAAATATGGTACATCTACTCAATAGAGTTCTACTCAGCAGTAAGAAAAGATGAAATTATGAAATTTGCAGGTAAATGGATGGAGCTAGAGAGTGTTATACTAAGTGAAGTAATACAAACTCAGAAAAGTAAGCAACGTTAAGTTTTCCTTCATTTGTGAATTGTAGCACCAATCCCTTATATGTGTGTATATAAATTCTGAAGTAACACTAGAAGCCAGGTAAAGGCAAAAGAGGTGGAAAAATTGTGCATAATCTTCAGGGAGGAGAAGAGGGAGGGACATGAAAGGGACCATGCTGTGGAGAAGGGAAGGAAGTAAGGAAAGGAAATATGGCAGGAGTCGGGAGGTATGGGGGGGAACAATGGGGGCACTCTGACTAGGAAGGGAGATAGGAGGGTGGCCAGATGGGAGAGAAGAGTAGAGACAGTGAATCTCGGGGGGGCTATGAAACCTAGAGAGAAAATTGATGCCATAGAAACCTTATGAAAAATGTATGTACAGTGTCTGAGCATTGGTGCATATGTGTACCTAGCACCTGCTTGGAAGGGAATGCAATGCGAGATAGAAGAGCCCTCTCTTAGAGAAACAAACAGGCCATACAACACTCATCAAAGAAACTTCTTTTTGCAACAGATGGAGACTACCGCAAATTTGCACATCTGGTCAAGCATAGAGGACATACACCTGGGAGATGCCCAGTACTAAGTGACAGATCTGCAATAGAATTCCTACAACCAAGGCTTGTGTAACATAGCAGAATAAGGGGTAGAGAGAGGGCTATTGCACCCCTCAACCATCACCAGTGAGGCTTCCATGTACAAACAGAGTGTGTTACACACAGAAGCCCTCAACCGGCCAAGTTTGGAGAATAAGAGACTGTAGAGTGTAGAATGGGACTCGTATATGAACATTACCCACACATGGGCTCAGAGACCATTGCAGAAGAAGAGGCAGAAAGATTGTAAGATCCAGGACTGCTTCATGAACTATGAGGTGGAGGCTTCTAGGTGAATGGAGGCTTGCTCATGTGTGTGCCTTTTGGCAGCGGTGACATCCAACACAGGACCCATGTCAGCTCAATTAAACAAGGGCATGTGTATCTCTTTCTATTTATTGAAATATTTGGTAGCATTTCCATTAGTTCTTATAAGGTCTGGTTCCATATGGAAGCAAATCTATCTTGTGCTTGGATTTTTTTGTTTGTTTGTGAAATTTCTTATAACTGGTTTAATTCCATTGGTCTTTGTAGACCTGTTTTAGTTGTTCAAATTGTCTTTATTGAATTTTGATAGAACATTTATTTAAAATTTTTCCAATTTTTTAAAAAACATAGAAATTTATTATAGAAACCCTTTCAAATCTATTACATGGATATAGATATACCACACTATTGTGGAGGGTACCTTATGAGGTGCAGAGTAAAGACTCTGGGGACTTGTAGGTCTGGCTACAAGCCCACTTTATTAACAGGTTTTTATACAGAAGAGAAACTCGCAGTTATATGTAGTTTTTCAGTTGCATGCAAAGCATCAGAACATTTTTAGATGGAAAAAACAGGAACAGTACCTTTTTCTTGGTGTAAGCTACGGCACACGTAGCAGGATGTTTATACCTTACTCAGGGCTATTGTCTGGTGATGTACTGATCAAGATGGTTACTTTCTCAGACAGGGAAGTTAAGAGGCATTTCTTAGAATGAGGAACACAGTCAGCCTTTCTGATCTGGCCAAATTCCTCTATCAATCATGCAGCTGATTCACGTCAGTGTCTTTGAGACTTCTGTGTTCAGGGTCTCACCCACAGGTAGAGGTTATAGTCTGATCTCCGGGTTTCAGGTTCCATTCATTCAAAGGCAGGTCATCCTAAACCCCAACATCTTCACCCTTTCTGTTTTTTTTTTAAAAAATAAGACAGAAGTAACCACAGAAGCCATGGCATGATCAATTGAAATTATAATACGGTGAATTACTTTTGCTGCCCCCACAAGAAGAAAGACGCCAATTAGCATGGGGCCCAAAAACAAAATAAGCCATTGAAGTCATCTTGGCCAAGATATAGAGAATTCTAATATGTTATTGATTTCCTTTTGTAAATCATCAATCTTTTGGTCTATAGTATGTGAAAAATCAGACAAATTAAAACAACACATTCCTGGAAATTGTTTACATCCACGTGATTTTTTTTGTACCACTATTCTTCATTTGAATAATGTTAATATCAGTATCTGATCCATTACCTTATGTTAACAGTGTGTGATGCCCATTCATATCATATGTACTTATTTTTTTTG
>NW_008331895.1:36708-37352 GCF_000622305.1 Nannospalax galili | reverse complement strand
AAGGTATGTCTGTTAAACATCCAAGAAAGTTTAGTTCCACCATTCTGGCATTTTTAATTACTGTGTGTCCTGCAGATAAATCTTGGGTAATGACGAGTTGGTCTCAAATAAACCTTATCTAGAGATATATTTCTTGATCTATTATGTATAATTTTTCAGTAGATTGTAGGAATAATATGGTTCCCTCTAGTTTTCATTACTAGCTAGGCATTGTTTCTCTCTTGTATCGTCTCCCCCCCCTATCATGGTTTTCCCACTTAAGGTGCCCGCACTTCCCCCCCTTTCTTCCTTACTAATACCCTTGCTCCTATGATCCTACGAACTATGAACTGCTTCTTTCTATTTATCCCCTAGGTTACTCGTATACCCTTCCCTCCCCCCTCCCTTAATCTAACCCAATTTTTATCCATATCTCCCTTCTTAAGGTCTGTTGCCTACTATTCTTCTCCTTCAGGTTATTTCTTTTCCTTTACCTCACTGTTTCCTTACCCTTGTCCTGGTTCCTGCAGTTATGTCTGTTTGCATACTTATTTATCAGAGTCTGATCCTAGGATCCACATATGAGGGAGAACATATGTCGATTTTTTTTCTGAGATTGTGTTACTTCACTTAGTATAACAGATTCTAGTTCCATCCATTTACCT
>NW_008331895.1:25554-33708 GCF_000622305.1 Nannospalax galili | reverse complement strand
GAGGGAAGAAGCCCCAAGATTTCCCAGGGAGTGGATTGAGTAGCTGGGTTGTACTGGATGCAAAGGATCAGGGAGTGTAAACATAAGCCTCGGAGCCCCAGAAAGAGGCTGGTGGGTGTTGTAGGACCAAGGAAGTAGAGGGAGATGAGGGCGGGGCCAGGACCAGAAGCGGTGCTCCTGGGGCCCAAGAAAGGCACTGTGATGGTCTGGGTGAGAAGGGTCAGGAAGCAGTATTGGTTCCCCAGGTGTCTGGGGCCCCAAGACTAGGAATGGAGCAGGGCCCAAACTAGGAGTATAGAAGGGGGGGCGATGGAAGGGTGCATGTGGCTTAGGGAGTCCTGGCGTGGAGAGCTGTGCTATAGACTTACCGCAGGAGGCCTGAGGATAGTAGTGCAGGCTAGGAGAGTTAGCCGGTGGTGCAGGCCCAGGGAAGCAGAGAGAGGTGAAGGCGGGGCCAGGACCAGAAGCGGTGCTCCTGGAGCCCAAGAAAGGGGCTGAGTTGCTCTGGGTGAGAAGGATCGGGAAGCAGTATTGGTTCTCGAGGTGTCTGGGGCCCCAAGACTAGGAATGGTGCAGCACCCAAACTAGGAGTATAGAACGGCGGGAGGGATGGAAGGGTGAATGTGGGTTAGCCCATGTGATTTTTTATCAGTAAATAGTCTACAGTAGCTCTATTTTGTGACACGGAAGTTCTTCTCCCATTTCGTGATTAAATTTCCCTAGTATTTTTGCATTTATATTTGTTGTTTTACTAGTTATACAAGCAAGTTATTTCCCTTTGCATCCCATTTTAGCAAGGCAGGCATAGAAAGTAGGAAGGTAGATCAAACAGCTAGAGCTTTTGGATCAAAGAGCTCTAGGAGAGAATCATCACAGTTTTCAGGTAAAGATTTAAGCATTCTCCTTTCAGCAGGGGATATTAGCAAAGGCATTATACATACTATGGTACATAATCCCTGATATCCATAAGGTAGTGCCACATAGGTTTCATTATTGCAAAAGAAGGCCCATCCTATAGGCAACTGTTTCCCTTGTATGATTAGAAGTGGTATTGCAATATAAGGGAATAAATTTACAATTAAAACATCAACAATGGTTAGTAATAATATAAGACACCGGTAAGCTTCTGATTGTCTTGTTAATATCCTGTTTCTGGCTTCCTAAACTGTCCTTAGTTATTTGTTTATAAGAATCTACATGTACCCCTATTCCTAATATATTTGTCTTTAACAACTCCAATATGAAAGGATTTCCTTGTATACAGGAATTCTGCTTATTATAACCTTTCTGTGCAAGATGAATCCATAAGTTTCTGTCCAAGCTCTTAGACATGGACAGGTGGGTTTGTTGCAAATATGTGGTTGATCTAACTATTTCAATATTAGTAAAGGGTCCCTTTTCCTTTTTCACAGAACTATAGCCTCCGATGTCTTCTAGGGTTAGTGTTTCTTTAAAAATACTTAAATCATACTGAGTTTTTAGGTTTTTCTCAGTAGCATTTTTTCAACCTAAGAGTCCTCCATCCATTTGCTATATATTATTTGTCCATCATTTTCCCGTATGATGGGTCCAGGTGGCCATGCACAGTTTTATGTAATACACTCAAGTACCAATCTTGATCCTATAATGGGTGTACACCCTTAACATTAGTACTGATTATGCACATTTCAGCTTTTACACTATTTACAGTCAGCATGGTTAAAACAGAGACAATAATTTCAGGTTTAGATATGTCTTGGCCTTGCATCATCCCAACCCTTGGGCATTGTTCACCAGACTCAATCATTCCCCAGGTCACAGGAGGCTGAATCTTCTTCTTCTTTCAGGGTCTCCTTCTCCACTTTCCCAGAGTCATTGTGGCCATCTTTGCTATGGAAGGCTCCATTGACTGGTCTGATATATCTGAGTGGCACCCATCTCAGGGAGAATTCATTTTCTCGAAAAACACAAGCATATCCTCCTCCCATTCTTAGTAACGGAGCTGGAGTTTTGTGCCGGAGACCTGATTCAGGGTCCCTTCAAAGCACTGATAAGAGCTGTGGGACAGTCAGTCCCTGCCAGTGCTTGGCCTTTGGGGGAATTCCTTGATTATATGATGCCAAAAAATTAATGTAAATAAAGACCTTTGTCATAAGAAATGAGGATTCTGGACTCTTTTTCCAGGTGTAGATGATTCCCTTGTTTTTATTTTAGTGATTTAATTTTTGAGGCATTCTGTTATCTTTTTATTATGGCTTGTGCTGTGTAGTTGTAAGGAATGCCACTGGTGTGTAAAATACCCCAAGTCTGGCAATATTGTTGGACAATTTTACTAGTATAAGAAGGCCCGTTATCTGTTTTTATTTGATGAGGTATCCCTAAAATTGAAAATCTCTAAATAAGGTGTTTAATTACATCCTTGGTTGTTTCTCTATATGGACCATGGCATTTAAAGCCAAGGAATGATTGTACTATAGAGTGAATGTATTTAAATTTTCCAAAATCAGATATATGGATGACATCAGTTTGCCAAATCATATTGAGGCATAAGCCATGAGGATTGACGCCAGTCATAGGGCCCAAAGGAAGGAAAGGAGCACACTGAAAAGATTGTTTAACAATTAATTTGGCTTGATCCTTAGTAAAATGAGGATACAAGTTTTTAATATTTTTGCTGGTTGGTAAAGGAGTTATGGCTGCATAAGGGAGTCATTGCATTTATTTATTTACTCAGGTTATCTGTTTTCTGATTTAAGGAGGCTAACAGAGCAGGCAGTCCGGTATGGGAACGTACATAAGTTACAAAAAAAGGATGTTCTCTTTGGCGAATTTTAGTCCTAAGAGACAAAAATAACATTCCGGGTTTCCCTGGTTTATGTTGTTAAAAGGATGTTTCTATTTTTGAAAGTGCCTAAAAGGATGTTTCTATTTTTGAAAGTGCCTGAGTGGCATATTAAGAATCTATATAAATATTTAAAGGTTGAGGAAAAAATCATGAAGCTTTGGAGAATAGCATAAAGCTCTGAATATTGAGCATATGCAGGAATAGGCATTTCCCAAGTATGAAAAACGTTGACTTGTTTGGAGCTGGTGTGAAATAGCAGCAGCCCTTCCTTTACTGGTCCCATTTGTGACTAACACATCTGATCCTGGCAGAGGAGAATGAGAGGTAAGTGTGGGATAAATGAATTTACTAATCTGAAATAATTTTAAAAGCTTCCAAAGGAGGGTAATGGATACCAATGTCACCAGAAAAATTTGAAAAAGCAAGTTGTCAAGATGGAGAGATTGAAGAAGCAAATTCAATTTTGTCCCAGGTAAAGGGTAAGATTATTTTGTCAAGGTCCTTCCCAGAAACATGGAGAATTTGTAAACAAGCTCTATGAATTAAAGCAATTTAAATGGAGTAATAAGGTGCTATATTTCTGTTGATATGGTGAGGAAGATGGATCAATTCTAAAGTACAATCAGATTCCTGAAATATAATAGCCAAAGAATGATCTATATTGGGCATTATAAGTATTTGGATATCTTTATGAGGACTAATTCTACTTATTCTTATTTGGTGAAAGGCTTTATTGGTTATAATAAAAGTTTGTTTGGTTTCATTATTTAAATGTCTAAGGGAGTTACAACCTGAATCCCCTTCTGGGAGGCAGAAAAGAGGGCTAAACTGCATTGTAGTAAGGTGAAGAGAAGGTCTGTCCCAATTCAGGTACCTCATAAATTATTCTAATTGATTTAGGGTACAAGACTTTGGTAATTCTATAGTGGGGGTAGTAGCATATAATTATCTAAAATAACATAACTTAAATAAGTATAAGGAGCATGTATTTGAATTTTTCTGAGGAAATATAAATTCTAAATTTTTCTAAGGGGCTTTTAGCTTATTAAGCATAGTCTCTAACAGCTGTATAGAAGGGTGGCTGAGAAGGATGTCATCCATGTAAAGAATGACAGGAATGAAGGGACATTCCTTTAGCATAGGACTAATTACTTTATGAACATAAAATTGACATATAGTGGGACTATTTTTCATTCCCTGTGGTAACACCTTCCATTGAGATCTTTTAGTGGGAATTGTATGGCTATTTACTGGAACTGAAAGGCAAAACATTCCTTATCATCAGGGTGTAATAGAATTGAGAAAAAACAATCTTTTATATCAGTGATTATAATAGCACTTTGGGCAGGGATAGCTATAGGGGAAGAAAGGCCTGGCTGCAGGGATTCCATCTTTTACATGGTAGCATTTACATTTCTTAAATCTTTTAAAAATCTCCATTTTTCCCTGTGCCTTCTTTTTGTATGATAGAGTATTCCAAGGGCTATTGGATGGCTCTAAATGCCCTTTGACTAAGTGTTCTTATATAAGGCTCTGTAAATGAGGCAATTTATTATTGGGAATAGACCATTGATCCACCCAGACAAGGTCATCAATTATCCATTGCACTTTAATAGGTTCCAGTGGTGAAACAATGATACCTGGGATTGGGGGTGATATGAAATGATTGTTAATAATTGCATGGGGTAGTTTAGGGGTAGATTTAGGAGTCTGGGCCAGAGCTGAGGAGAGAGACACCTGTAACTGCTCCAGCACGTCTCTCCTCCATAGGCTAGTACTAATGCCCTTAGTAATAAATGGTCAAAAAATTCCCCAGACCCCATCTGCGTCGTCCCATGGTGAAGGATGCAAAGATTGGAGTGAGGAAGTAGTTCTTCCTATTCCCAAGAGGGTAGGGGCCTTCCTTGTGGGCTAGTGTAAGGGCCAATCTTCATGTTTAATAATTGATTGATCAGCCCCTGTATCTAATAGGTCCTTTATTGCAATTCCTTGAAATATTAAAGTCATTGTGAGTTTGAGATCAGATGTCACAGGCTAAGTCCATAATGCACAAGGAGGATTTACCTCCATTGGGGCTGCATATAGTCTTGGTTGCTGGGCTGAGGACTGACCCATCTCTCGTTTAAAGGATTGATGTTTTCATTGAAATGAGAATGGCAGTCTCTGGCCCAATGGAGACCTCTATGACATTTAGAGAATTTTCTTTATGGATTATCCTCCAAATTTGGTCGTGGGGAGGTAGATATAGATTGGCATTGTTTGGCAAAGTGGCCTAATTTTCCATATTTAAAACATGGATCTTTCATCTGGGCAGCAAAAGCTTCTGCTAAAACTATGGCCATCATGCTAGCCTCTATGAAAGGACCATGCATCCCATTTTCTAGCACAGCTTTGTGCATGCCCCTAAGGATATGAAAGCCAAAGGGAGCATGCTTCTAAACAAAGGATTATTGGCTGTCCCGGGACCAGCGGGGTAAAATTGGGGGGACAGAGAGAGTGGCAAATTAGATTTCACTCCAAGAGAGGAGTCTCCAATGAGTAGATTGTGAAACATGGGTAGAAGGGAATCAGGATCAGCTGTAGAATGAAGACTATAGGAGACATCAGCCATAGGAGGTGCTGAAGGAGGCAGAGGAAGCAGGGGAGTGCTGGGAGGCACTGGAGGACTATAATCTAAGGGGGAAGTAACTCTTTAGCATGATCAGAGGGGGCAACCGACCAGTGGGCATGGGAACAGGGGTCCCTCTACTAGCTGGATGCACTGGCAAAGAGCAGACCAGGGCAGAAAATAACAGATACAGCTGTCCCCTGTCTGTAGTAAAGTTGCAAGTTGTCTCCAACACTTTTCCATGTTTCTGAGTCGATGCTGCTCTCTAGTGGGAACCAAGGGCTACAAACTCTAGTAGTATCTAAAAAGGCCTTAACTTGACGATCTGTGTACTTAATTACTCTAGACTTCAGCATGCATTTAATAGTTGCTTGAAAATGAAATCAATTGTGTGAAGCTGAATGACCCATAATTACCCCTACTTACCATTTTAGCCTTGGCAGGAATCCTACCGACCTGGAAAAAAGATTGCATCACCTCCAAACAACCAAGGGTCTGAAGTCCTCAGAAAAGGGAGGAACAGGGGAGAGGACAGAAAATAGAACAGAAGAAAAGAGAGCATCCCTAAGCCATCTGGGTTTACATAGAACACCAATATGACCTCAAGACAAGAGGCTTTCTTCCCCTACATAGGCTCAGGCTCCTAAGACCTCAAGGGTCCTTGTTTCAACAGGGGATGTCAGGCCACTTAGTAGGTTGAAAGGGGTCTATGCTCCCATTCAACAGAGCCATGAGATGGAAGAGGGAAAGTGAAAACAACTGAGTGTGACTGATGAGCAGTCTACCTGTGAGTTGGGCTTGGACAAGCTCAGCCAGGATGCTCAACAATCAACAGTTGCCAAGGCCAGAGCAGTCCAGTGGCCTGCTTTCAGGTCCTGGAAAAGGAGAAAAAAGGATAAAAGTCGATAGTTAGAAAAAAAAAATGTCCCTGTTCAGGCACCAGTTACAGAGGCCACCCTATGGGGGACCCCAGCCCTGAAGGGGTGGATCAGAGGTACAGAGTGAAGACTCTGGGGACTTGTGGGTCTGGCTACACATCTGCTCTATTAAGAATTCAATGGGTTTTTATACAGAAGAGAAACTAGCAGTTACATATAGCTTTTGCAGTTGCATACAAAGCATCAGAACATATTTAAATGACAAAACAGGAGCAGTAACTTTTTGCTGGTGTAAGCTAAGGCAATTACATAACAGATGTTTATAGCTTACTCAGGGCTATTGTCTGCTGATGTGTTGATCAAGATGTTTAAGATGCCTTTGTTAGAACAAGGAACATAGTCAGCCTTTCTGATCTGGCCAACTTCCTCTACCAAACATGCAGCTGTTCCACATTTTAGAGTCTTGAGATTTCTGTATTCAGGGTCTGTATTCAGGGTCTCACCCATAGGTAGAGGTTATGATTTGATCTCCAGGTTTCAAGTCCACTCATGCAAATGCAGGTCATCCTAAACTCCAACACATTATTTTTTTCTTTTTTTTAATCAAAGTAATCATTTATTATAAGCCCATGTTTCTGTCAGTGACATTGATTGAAATGAGTATACCATTTTCATCTCTATTTTTTTTTATTTTATTTAAAGATTCTCTTCACCTGAAAGTCTCCAGAGATGAGAAACTCTGTGTTGTGGCATTGTCTTAATATGACTGCTGCTCAAACTGCATTGTCTCATAAACTACGGCCTTGAAATGCGGGGGAGAGGATTGTGCTGATATGCCTTGTGGGGGAACCTTTCTTCTGAAACAGCAATACTGATGGTGTAGAGCCTGGCCCTGGGACTTGAAATCTTTTGTTAACAAGCCAAATTTATTTTAAAATTCAGTGTGTTTTTATACAAGGAAGTGCTTTACTGGGACAATTGATGCTGGTTAGCTGGAGCTGAAAAATTAGCTCTAAGTAACAAGAGACCAGCATCACTGTGGTGAAATCCTCTGGGAAATATTTCCTCAGGGTCCACACACAGAAGCTGTGATGGAGAGGGGACCTGAGCCTCCATCTCTAGCTGGAAGCAGGACTTTGTGATATATAAGAGTCTCCTTCATGGCTTTGGTGTTGAAAGTGTGAAGGGGTCACAGAGTGAAACTGAGTCTTGGCACTCTGAGAGGCCAGGAAAGGCCATAGGTGAAAATGCAGCTTCAGCTGCAGTGAAGACCCCAGGATTGAAGAGATCATGGAGAGAATCTGAGGTTTTGCATACCAAGAGGCATGAAGAGGCCATTGATGAAGGTGTAGCCTCAATTTCAGTGGAGACCCTAGCTTTTTGGAGATGCTAGAACCATGGGATGACTACCAAGGACAGCAGCAGGTGTGGAATGGAGCTGGCCTGGGTCTACAAGACAAGCTGTGTGTGGTGTGGACAGCAGAGTCAGAGAATTGGAGCTGCCAAAACCGTTTAGAGCCCAGAAGATCGTGAGTGAATCCAAGATGTCCAGCCTTGAGCTACTTTGCTGGTTTGGTTTTGCTTAGGTGCGCCTGATTCTTCCCTTTGAAATAAGATAGTACTTGCTTTGGATTTTACAGAAGTCAACAGTTAAGAGACTTTTAAAAGAGACTATGGACTTTTAAGTGGTTGGGTTGTCTAAGGACTCTGGGGCTTTTAAGGTTGTACTGTCTTATGTAGTGATATTAATCTTAACGTCTTATCTTGGGGATAAGAATTGGAAAGGTTATGGTTTAATAGTGATGTGTTTGTGTGTCAAGGTGAAAAGGGGTCAACTGTGATGA
>NW_008331895.1:24659-25179 GCF_000622305.1 Nannospalax galili | reverse complement strand
GCTGTCTATCTGACGAGTTTGTATCATGTTCAGACCAAGGAGGTGGGCTAAGGACTGTTGACCAGGATGCTTTCCCTCAGAACAAGGAGTTTAAAATTTGACACAGCCACTTTTCTCCTTCTAGTCCTACAGTATTCAGCAAGACAGGGATCTGAGAGTACTGTATTCAGAGCCCCTCCCTTCAGCAGAGATTGTAACCTGAGCTTTAAAGTTTCAGGTCCATTTTGCCCTAGAGAATGCCATCCTGGTTTCCTACACTGAAACACTTAATTTAGTTATTTGTTATAGACCTCTCTGTTAGTTAAAATGTAGACCCTTATAGTAATAAACCTTCCTTGTGGAATTGCATTATTGTGCCCTAAGGGTTCTAATAAATTGTGAGTCTGATCTCACCCGCATCAAGGAATTTTTAATTTTCTTAACTGATTTCTTGTATAACAAACTGCTCAAACAAGAGTACACTGTTCAATCTCTGCATATTTGTGCAGTCTTTGTGCTTTCCTTTGCCTTCCTGTTTTTT
>NW_008331895.1:10488-24462 GCF_000622305.1 Nannospalax galili | reverse complement strand
ATGGTGCGATTTAATTCTGAAGTTCCTTTATTGATTTTCTTGTCTTCATGAACTGAGAGCACTGAAGTACCGATATCACCCATATTATTGTATGTAGACCTGTCTGTATGTCTACATCCAGTCATGTTCCTTATATATATCTTTGGGTTTCCCAATGTTGTGTACATATGTTTAATTATAATTTTTATATGTTCCTGATGCCTTACTCCCTCTAGAAATATGTATAACACACACATCTTTATCACAGATTCTGTTATTCTTATTTACAAGTCTAGAGTATAATAGAAAATTCTTCCTATTATTCCTTCATTTGTTTGGTCTATTGAATTTTATCCATTTATTTTCATCCTAGGTCTTATGACATTGCCAGGAAGATGTGCTTCTTATAGACTAAAAGTAGTTATATCTGGTTTTTTTTTAATCAGTCAGCTACTCTGAATATTTTGGTAATTTTTTATTGAATTTTTGTGTATTTCATACAGAATATTTTAGTCATTTGTATACCCCATTCCCCATCGACAAACTGACATAGTACCTTCCACTGGAATTTATGCATTCCATCATTTGTATTAAAGTCTATCCTGTCGTTAGTATCCCCAGACATCCACCAGTGCAAATCCATCCACTGAGGTCTAGTCAGCCTATCTACAGTTCCTCAGTTTAAGAATATCAGCTATTCCTCACCAGCAGTAACTAGCTACCAATAATTTGTTGTGTAAGATTGGGCCAATTTCCACAGTCCTGTGCTGGGTTGTTGTCTGCTTGAGACTGCATGGTTCTTCTGCATATTGACACCACTGCTGTGGTTCACATAAGCAAGGTCCCAGGAGCCTGTAGTACTCTATTTCCTTTTGGCCATGTACCTGCTCCATGACTCTTACAGTCTTTCCACTTCTTTTTCCTCAATATTCCCTGAACCTTGGGTGGGTGGAGGTTAATATAGGAGTCCTGTCCAAGGACCCACACTCTGAAGGCTCTTAATCTCTAGTGGCCATTTGAGACCTTGTATATTCCCGGCCCTCTGTTGCATGGGGGAGCCTCATGGATGAGAATCATGAGATGCATGAATGTTCTCTTTGCCTCTTGTTCTATGTTTCCTGAGCCTTGGGGGTAGAGGTTGCATTGTAGATGTGCCACTTAGGCTTGAGCAATTCACAATCTCTGTGTATGACCAGCTGTGGAACTCTGTAATAATCTCCGTCTATTGTAAAACAAGCTTCTTTAATGAGTGGTGACTGAGATAGTTGTCTTTAAATATAAGGATTCATATTTTGCACACAGTAAGAAATTATATTTGTCAGGGATGTGACAGCCTACAGGCTTTCCTATAAGATCTATGGAGCAATGCAGCTGGAAATGACCTAGAAGCCGATGTTCCTGAAGGCTACCTCTCAAAACTTGGGACAGCACCATACAAGCTGCTAAGGGAGATCATCAACCAATAGTTCAATCAAAGCTTTAACCCAATAACCATATCAATGACCGGAACAGCAAGTGACATTGGTACAATAGTGACCATTTTGTCTTGGGGGTAATCAACAGCTACCTATTTGGACTTAAAATTCACTCAATGGAAGGAAACTCGTGTGTGGTACATAGCCTCACACACATGACTGCAGAGATCATACTCTGCATCATGTAACTTGTGTGCTAACATAGTAACACTAATTTACTTCTGAGGAAGTATTTTTGGGTTATTTTATTGAGCTTTGAAAATTTCATCTATTTCCCTCTCCCTATCCCCTCACCAAACCCTATGAACTCTGCCATACATGCTGAGTCTGCCACCAGTCCCGCATTTGATGCCTACATTGCCATAGGCTCAAATGAGCAAGCCTCCAGTGGCCTGGAAATCTCCACCTCCTTGTATTCATGAGCCAGCCTTGGCTCTTACAATCTTTCTGCTTCCTTTTCTGCAATGGCCCCTGAGCCATGGGTGGGTGAGTTTCCATACAGGAGTTCAATCACACACTCTACACTCTTATTCTCCAAAACTGGGCTAGCTGTGGCCTTCTGTGTGTATCACACTCTGACACTCTGATCTACATGGATGCCTCACTGGTGATAGTTGAGGGGTGCATTAGCCCTCTCTCTACCCCTTATTCTTCTATGTTCCATGAGTATTGGTTGTAGAGATTCAACTGCAGATGTGTCACCTAGGACTGGGCGTCTCCCAGGTGTATGTTCTCTGTGCCTAACCAGATATGCAACTCTGAAGTAGCCTCCATCTGTTGCAAAAAGAAGCTTCGATGAGGGAGGTCTCTTCTGTCTGGCACTGTATTCCCATGCAATCATCTCCTAGGTTTACATATGCATTAATGTTCAACACTCTACATGCATTTCTCATGGGGTGTCTGTGGCATCATTTTTCCCTCTAGGTTTCATAGCCCCCTGATATTCACTCTCTCTACTCTTCTCTCCCATCCTGCCTCCGTCCTCCCTCCCTTCCTAATCACAGTGCCCCCATCATCTCCTCCCTCCCTCCAATGCCTCTCGACTCCCACCATCAGAATTTATATTCTCACATATAAGGGGTTGGTGCTACAGTCCACAAATGAGGGAAAACGTACTTCACTTACTTTTCTGGGTTTTTGTTACTTCACTTAGTATAACACTCTATAGCTCCACCCATTTACCTGAAAATTTCATAATTTCATCTTTCCTTACTGCTGAGTAGAACGCCATTGAGTAGATGTATCACATATTCATTAACCACTCATCAGTTGACAGACATTTAGGTTGTTTCCATTTCTTAGGTGTTGTGAAGAGAGCAGCAACAAACATGGATGTACAGGTATCTCTACAGTATGATAAGTCCTTTGGATATATGCAAAGAAGTGGTACCACCCATTTTTAGTTTTTTGAGGGTTCTCCACACTGCTTTCCATAGTGATTGTGAGAGTTTACATTCTCAGCAGCAGTAAACGAGCCTTCCTCTTTCTCTACATCCTCTCCAGCATTTGGAGTGTTCCAGTATCTTGATCTTAGCCAGTCTGACTGGAGTAAGATGAAATCTTAAAATAGTTTTGATTCACATTTCTCTAATTACTAAGGATGTTGAACACTTTTTAATATGCTTCTTAAACAATTTATTTATTTGATTAAGAACACTCTGTTTAGGTTTATAGCCCATCTTTTTGTTGGGTCATTTATCTTCTTATTTCATTGTCTTTTTGAGTTCTTTATATATCCTGGATATTAATCCTCTGTCAGATGTGTAGCTGGTGAAGATTTTCCCCCATTCACTGGTTTTCCTCTTCCTTCCCTTGGCTGTTTCTTTTGGTAAAGAGAAGGTTTGTAATCTAATGAGGTCTCACTTACTGATTTTTGACCTTAGTGCCTGAGCAGCTGGTGTCCATTTTAGAAAGTCATTTCCTATTCCTATATCTTGGAGGGTGCTGCCTATGTTTCTTCTAGCAGTTTCAGAGTTTCGGGTTTTAAATTGAGGTCTTTGATCCATTTGGAGTTGACTTTTGTGCAGGGTGAAAGATAAGGGTCAAGTTTCATTTTTCTGCAGGTGGAGATATATTTCCTTCATTGTGTGTTCCTGGCACCTTTGTCAAATCTCAGGTGGCTGAAACTGCGTGTACTCATGTTTGGGTCTTCAATGATGTTCCATTGATCTATGTGTTTATTTTTGTGCTAGTATCATTCTGTTTTTTATGACTATAGCTATGCAGTATACTTTGAGATCTGATATAGTAATGCCTCCAGCACTGCTCTTAGTGCTCAGGGTTGTTTTAGCTATCAGAGGTCCTTTGTGATTCCATATGAATTTTAGGATTATTTTGTCAAGGTCTGTGAATAAAATCATGAGTATTTTGATTTGGATTGCATTGAACATATCAATTGCTTTTGGTAAGATGGTCATTTTCACAATATTGATTCTACCAATCCATGAGCATTGTCGGTCTTTCCATCTCCTAGTGTATTCTTCTATCTCCTTTTTAGAGTTTTAAATTTTTCATTATAGAGGTCTTTAATGTCTTTGGTTAGATTTATTCCTAAATATTTTATTTTTAAGGCTTTTGAGAATTGGAGAGTTTCTGCAAGTGCTTTTTCGGATTCGTTGTTATTGGTATATAGAAAGGCTACTGATTTTTGTAAGTTGATTTTCTATCCTGCCACGTTACTGAAAGTATTAATCAATACTAACAGTTTTCTAGTGGAATTTTTGGGCTCTCATGTGTATAATATCATATCTTCTGCAAATAGGGATAACTTGACCTCTTCTTTTCCAATTGGTGCTGCTTTAATTTCCTTCTCTTGTCTTATTGCTCTAGCAGGGGTTCCAAGCACTATATTGAAAAGGAGTAGAGATAGGGGAGAGAGTCTGGTTACTGATTTTAATGGAAATGCTTCCAGTTTTTCTCCATTTAGGATGATGTTGGCTATGTGTTTGTTGTATACAGCTTTAATCATGTGGAGCTATGCTCCCTCCGGACCAACTCCTCCTAGGACTTTTATAAATAAATGCATGTTGGATTTTGCCAAATGCCTCTTCTGCATCTTTTGAGATGATCATGTGGTTATTGACTTTAAGTCTGTTTATATGTTTTATTACATTTGACTTAGAATGCTGAATCATCCCTGCATCTCCACAATAAAGCCAACTTAATCATTATGGATGACCTTACTGATGTGTGTCTGTATGCGGTTTGCAAGTACTTTGTGGAGTATCTTTGCATCTATGTATCATATTTATCAAAGAGTATACTTGCAGCACCCTCTTCACCCAGTGCCTATAGTCTTCCCTGACACAGGGTGTGGCCTGGTCTACACCACAAGATATGTGTTCCAACCCTGGAAGCAGGCCTTATGCAATTAGAAATTTGTCAGTTGTATGTATGTTAGTCAAGCCATTATTGCACCAGCAGGCATTGCTTGGCATGTCAATTGTGTGCAGTACTCCAAGTCCATTGTTGACCAGAATCATTAGGGCATCCTTTCTCCCCAAACATCTGCATAGTGCCTTCTGGCACTATGAAACCCATCCATCTAGTCACATGGAGTTTTCAGCTTAGTCTCGGTTCCATCTCTCCTTCTCCTGCACTTACATCATGCAATACCTTCAGCAACATGGCCTTACTGACTTTTTTTAATGTACAGCCAACATTATTCACAATACCCTTGGTTAATTTGAGGACCTCTAAGATCTCTCTGGCCAACAGCTCATAGGGAGGTAACTCAAAACTTGTTGTGGAACCCTGCTGTTAAAGTTAGCTAATTTCTCAGCAGGGGCTTCCTGCCTGACTTACCTGGAAAGTGCCGCCAAGCACATATGCTTGGCCTCATTTGAAACCTGACCTTTGGCATAGTTACCTGCAGTAAAACTACCCCCAGGTTTTTTCTATATGATAATTAAGCATTGCCCCATAGTCAGATGATAGGATCCTGCTACCACATGTAAATAAAGCATACTATGAGCAACTATCAGCAGAAGCATTGGCTGCTGCCTCCACACTATATTTTCCCTGACCCCCACTGAATAAACGGAGCTGTTTCGCTGAGTCTGGAGCTGTTTGTATCACTGAACATGCCTCCCTGGAATGGCTTTCTTCTGTCAGTGCTCAATGGCCGTCCTGACCTCGTTTGTCATTTCTGCTCCCTTTGTCCTCATGGACCAGTGGCCAACAACCCACGAGGGAAGGGAGAGAACCCACAAACACTGGTACAGTTTGTATCCTCTGAATGCCATTTGTGAACTGTTCTTCAGGTTTGAAAGCCTTCCAGAAACTCCTTAGTATGGAATTTTGGTTTTTATCAATTTTTTCTTTAGGAACTTGGGCTTGACATAAATCTTGACACATTTGTATTTGAGTAACCCAAACGTACCATTTTTTTCTGTCTTGGCTTTTTTATATCTCTTGTAGTTTCTTCTATTATTCTACAGACATGTTTTACAGGCTGGTTTGAGTGACTTAGATCTGTCAAAGCCTCCCTCACTTTACAAAGATCCTGTCCCATTAAGGGACTTATAAAAACCATTAAATCTCCATACCATTTTTGAGGTCCCTGTTGAATTAATCTTTCCATTAAAACTCCAGTGAACACAGCCCTATCTGGCCCAGCAAACTGGGCATTATATATTATTTCCCTCCTACCTAGTTCTCTCAGTAACACCTGTCCCACTCTTACAGTGCTCCAGCCCCTGCTAATCATGGGAGTCTCTGTTGGTGATGACCACATATTTTTAATGCCTTGTACAAGCCATTCCATTAGGGACTGCTCACTCCTGTATTGGCCTAGGTTAAATAGCCTATGTCTCAAGTCTGGGTGAGTGGTTATAAAATTCAGCTGTGATGCTTCTGAAGGACTTAAACTAATGTTATTTGCTACCATGTCCCATACCCTCATGAACCATGTAGCTAGAGGCGCTATAATTCCTTGTTTGAAAGTCTTTCCTAGTCCCAACAGTTCCAATATGGAATTTTTTTCCTAGCTTGATATTGCTAACGTTTTCTTCTTTTTCTATCAAAGGTTGAATCTGAAGTGCAGTTTTAGCTGCTTTTTTTTTTTTTTTAAGGTCATTTCTTTTCTCATTACTGTTTGTCTTTTTCTCTGGGTCCTTTTACTCTTGGTTCTCTAACCTTAAGCAAGTTAAAATCTCCCATTTTTTTTTTTCTTTCCCGTTTGGTTTATGTCATCTATCCTCAAGCTCTGAGGCTGAGGCTGAATTTGCCAGTAACTTCTTAGTCTTTTCAGTCTCCCCTGAGGCTGCTGCCTTTGCCTCAGACAAGTCTTTTTCTATGCAAAGAAGTGGCCAAGCCATCTCTCTGGATACTCCCTTTGCTTTCAAGGCTTGTAAAATCTTTCCTAGGCTTTCCACAATCCTTAAAGAATTTTCATATACATGTGGCTGCAACCTCCATCTCTCAAGCAACTGAGCTATTTTACATCTACAGGTTGGTGGTGGTCCAGGGATTTCCCACTTTGAGTTCTTCCATTCATGCATGGCAGGCCTTGTTTTAGTTCTATACTTTACTATCCATCTCATATCCTATGCAACTGCGAATACCCACACTCTCCCCTGTGTTCCAGTAAATTTCTCTTGGCTGCTACATTGGGTCAGTCATGCTACCTCACAGGATGCCTTCCAGTACCCATCTCTGCCATTCTGGATTTGGGACTCTGAACCAGACACCATTTCAACACTATGGGAGCCACAATGCTTTCCAAGAACCATGTCTCCGTATTTTTCCTGGACACCTACAGTTGGTCTATCCAGCCACACTATGCCAACTGTTGCACCAACCGCCCCCCCATTCAGAGAGAACCACATGCACTCTCTGGGATCCCAGGGTCTCATGGTCTTCAGATTGATAAAATTGACATGATGCATTCTATTTGGGTTTTTGTATTGTTTATGACATCCAGGAAAGTATGCCTTGTCATGAACTCCCACAGGCCCATTTTCTGCTTTTGGCTAAGCTTTGAGATCTGAGCCACCAATGCCTATGGTCCACAACCACACAAAATGGCAAGAAATCTGCCTCTTGGCTTTTCCACGTTATATATCCTTAGCCCATGCCATTAATGCAGACTCCTTCACAGAGCATGGAAGGAGGCGGGACTATAGCTTGCTGTCATACTGGTAAGAAAAACTTCCAGGTTGCACCTGTCTATTAAAAAAGTAGGGTATTAAAGTCACCCACTGTCCCTGAGTTGATGCCAATCTCTTTTTTATAGTCCTGGACTACTGATTTTATGAAATTGGGTGCCACAGAGTTTGGTGCATAAATGCTCATGATTGTAATATCTTCTTGGACAATTTTTCCTTTGATTAGAATGAAGTAACCCTCCTTATCTCTTCTGATGTGTTTTAATTTGAAGTCTATTTTTTCAGATATTAAAATTGCAACACCTGCTTATTTCTTAGGGCCATTTGCTTGGAATATTTTCTTTCATCCTTTCACCCTAAGATAGTGTTTATCCTTAAAGCTGAGATGAGTTTCTTGAAGACAACAAAAAAGATGGGTTTTCTTTCTTGATCCATTGCACAAGCCTGTGTCTTTTGACAGGGAAGTTGAGGCCATTGATACTTAGTGTTATTGTAGAAAGGTGTGTATTGTGTACCATCATTTTAATTTCTTTGTGTTTGTGGCCTATTTTGTGTTTCCATTGTTATATATTTCTTTATTTTCTTTCTGTAACCTCTTGGGCATACTCATAAAATTCTTTGGTCCTTTGTATTGCTTCAAGTATTCTCTGTAGTGCTGGTTTAGAAGACATGAATTCCAAAACAGAAAATGGAAAATTTTCTGTTCCTCTTTGACCTTGAGAGATAGTTTTACTAAATAAAGTATTCAGGGTTAGCATCCATAATTGTTTAGAACTGGGAATACTTTGTTCCAGGCTCTTCTGGCTTTCATATTTTACATTAAAAAGTCAGCTGTAATTCTGATAGGTTTTCCTTTATATGCAACTTGTGATTTTTCTCTAGCAGCTTTCAGTACCCTCTCTCTGTACATTTAATGTTTTTACTATGCTATGTCATGTAGACTTTCTGTTCTGATAATGTCTTAATGCTGTTCTCTGTGTATCTTGAATCTCAATAGGCATGTCATTCCTTAATTTAGGGAAGTTTTCTTCTATAATCATATTGAAGGTGTGTTTGACACCATTGGTTTGGTTTTTTGTCTCTTTCTTGTATGCCTATAATACACATATTTGGTTGTTTCATGTTGTCCCACATTTCCTGAGAATTCCATTTATTCTCCAGTCTTGATATTCTGTTTTCCATTTCATTCATTCTGCTTGTGAGACTTTCTCCTGTTCTTTTTAATTGGTATATTGAGTCTTTCAGTCTCTTGTTCATTTAAATTTGAGTTTTCTTCACTATTTCTATCTCTTTTGTGAATTTGCTTTTCAAATTATGAATTCTTTTTGATATTTCATTAAGTCACATGTTTGTTTATTCTCAAGCTTCTATCAAAAGTTTATGCCTTTCCTCTTTGAGTTTTTGAGTTGTTTGTCTGTGTTTCTTATAATTCTTTGATCATGTTTGATGGTTCTTTCAAATTCTGTGTCCTGGGGTTCTACAGGGTGGTTCTCAATGTTGTGCACTTCTGTAGGACTCATGAGTTTTGTTGGGGTCATATTTTCCTGGTTTTTCATATTGTTTGTGTTTTTCCATTGCCATCTGGGCCTATGAATTTTCTTTGTTGGTTATGTGTTCAACATGAACTTTTACTCTGCTTTTGTTTAGTTTAATTTTGGTTAATTTTGGTATTATTTATGTAGTTTAGTTACTTTGGTGGGGAGAAATGGAAGACAAATTGGTGGGTATTTCAAGTTCTTACTGAGTAGTAGGCTGGTCAGTGTCCTAACTGATAGGTCTGTCTGCCTGATCAGAGTCCAGGATGAGCATGTCTGTCTGTCTGATCTGGAGGCTGGGAATTTGGCAATGAGGGGACTTCCTGGTGAGGACTTAGGGATCTATGGTAGGGTGATTGGTTAATATGGTTTGGGAAGCTAGTCCTGGGACTTGATGTGAAGGAATTGGAGCCTGCCTGTGAGAGAGGCTGGCAGGGACAAGAATGAATGGGTCCTCCTGTGGTGAATGAATTGGACCCCACCTGTGAAAGAGGCCAGCAGGGGACAGGGTGAGGGTGGATGACAGAAATGGGATAGGGAGGCAGTGAGCTTGATCTGACTTACCAGAGTCCTGACTGAGCAGGTCTGTCTGTCTGATCCACATACTGGGAATTTGGCAGTGAGGGCACCGTGTGGGTGAGGACTTAGAGGTCTATGGTAGGGTGATTGGTTGATCTGGTTTGGGAAGTTAGTCCTGGGATTGAGGTTAAGGAATTGGAGCCCACCTGTGAGAGGCTGGCAGGGGACAGGGTGGGGGTGGATGAGAGAAATGGTGTAGGGAGACAGTGAGCTTGATCTGACTTATCAAAGTCCTGGTTGAGCAGTCTGTCTGTCTGATCTGGAGGCTGGGAATTTGACAGTGAGGGGACAACCTGGGTGAGGACTTAGGGATCTATGGTATAGTGATTGGTTAATATGGTTTGGGAAGCTAGTCCTGGTACTTAGGGTGAAAGAATTGGAGGCTGTCTGTGCACATGTTTGCTAGTTTATTCAGTTGGACTTAAGATTCTTTCTTAGTTTTTCTCTGTTCCTTTCATAGGATTTTCCACTCATAGGATTTTTTTTTCTCTGTTCTTGTGTTGACACTGTCTTGTCTCCTTCTGGTTTATGAGCAATTCCTCTAAGCTTTGACTGCATTGTTGACTTAGTGTTCACTAGCTTCCTTAGTTTGCACTTGTTCCAAAGTGCTTTTATATATAAATCTATCCCAGAGATATCTTCATGAAGAGTGTGGTCTTGTCTGGAAAATGTTATTAGGGCTCAAAATATGTTTCCCTGCTTTTCCGATGAATTACTTTCTGAATGAGTTGGTGTTTTGCTCTTGTCACTTTATTATTGTTTCCTTGTTTTGTGTTCTTAGCATTTTGAAAATGTATCATAAAGAAGTGTTGCTCTGGTCATGTCTAGTTTGGGATCAGAAAACCTTGTGTAATTGAGAATGCTTTTTTTTTCCTTGATTGGGGAAATTTTCTGCTATATTGCCATCTGGTAGAATTTCTTACCTACAGCTTTCTATTTATTTTTATTTATGTGTATTTGTGTGTGTGAGTATGTGCACCTGTGTAGCCCAGGTGGATGCTTAAAATTAACTCCAGTACTCTGCAAGTGGATCTTAATCATTGAGGCTTCTCTTCAGCCCCATTGCTAAATTTCTATCCAAGCTCATTCTTATCCCTCATGGATTCTTAGGTTTGGTCAATTGAGAGTGTCCACAGTTCTTGGAAGTTGTAGAATTGTTCATTTTATTTTAATTTTCAAATATATGTATTTAATATTCCTTTGGTATTTTCTTCCATCCCTTGTATTTTCTCCTCTATTTGATATAGATTATTTTGGTTTGTGTTCTTCGGTATCTCAGATTACTTTCTGAATTTCTAATCCATGTTGAATTTATCCCTTTATTTCATTTATCTTCTTCTGTGTTTCCTCTTTGAGGTCCTAGATACCATTTGTAAGTTGACTTTAATTTCTCTCACATTTCATCCAATTCAGTATCTTCAGACTCAGTAATGGAAGAGTTTTGATCTTTAGACAGTATTGATTTTCCCTGCCTTTTCCAAACCTTATTTTACTATGTCACAATTTGAATATCTTTTGGTTTGTTTATCTCTTACTGATTTATTTGTAACTTTCTTAGTGATTAGCCTACTCCTCCATGTTTAATTGCCTTAGAAACAATAGTAGCATGGGCCACACAGCTAACCGCTTCCTGGTGCCAGCATCTTTCCTGGGTAAGTCCAGCTGTGCCCACCAAGCCTTGACTCCCCTAGCCTTATTCATCCTCCCAGCTCCCTCACCCCATCTCTCCTCCTAGCCCGGGTACTGACCCATTTCTTGTCTTGGCACCCCAGACTCCTGGATTGACCTCTTGGACCAGAATCCCAACTTCTTCCTGATCCTTTGCATCCAGACCAATCCACTTCCTCCCAGTAGTCCCCAGGAGCCCTCAGGGCCTCTTCCTAAAGGGACCTCCCTTTGTATCCCTGGGTGGCACAACCACCACCTTCCTGGGATCAGCATCTTTCCTGGGCCCTGCTCCCAGGTCAGCCCAGCCCCCAAATTCCTGAGCTCCGCATATTTCCTGGAGGGATCTAGACCTTTGGAGAAAGCCTGAGAGCATCTGATCCTCACCTGACTTGGGCTTCTGTGGGAACTCTTGAAGGAGAAAGCAATTTGGCCACTCCAATATAAAATCAAAAGAGAGAAACTGAGGCCTAGAACAACCAGCTTTTCATGCCCAACAAGTAAACTGAAAGACACATAAGGTTTACAAAAAGAAGCAGACTTAAACTCAACAAAAGAAGGCTTGAGTCTCACACAAGAATCAGAGACTACAAAAGATATTCACATGTCAAAAGCACAGGGGAAAAAATAATAACATGGAAAATCCAAATAATATATCCCCACTAAGTATCAATAGTGCTCTAGAGGAGTACAATGAGAACACCCTAGAGATAACACAGGACATGGAACTCAAAAGAACAATTAGAAACATGATAGAAGAATTCAGTGAAGTTACAGAACACACGAAGAAATCAAAGAACTGAAAGAAGATAGGGATAAACTTCTGAATGAATTCAGACAAGAGTTAGAAATATTGAATAATGCTCAGGCTGAAATGAAGAAGGGAGCAAAACACTCAGTAAGCCAATTAGAAATGACAGGAGAAAGCCTCAACAATAGAATGAATGAAATGGAAAACAGAATATCAAGACTGGAAGATAAAGTGGACAAATTAGACCACTCAAGCAAAGGTTATGAAACTTTGAGAAAACACAAGAATGGAATATGTAGGATTGTAGAAGAAAATTTCCCAAAATGAAAGAAAGACATGCCCATACAAATACAAGAAGCAAATAGAACACCAAATAGACCGGATGAGAAAATAAACTTTCCGTGGGACATCATAGCAAAAACATTAAATGTACAGAACAAAGAGACAATACTGAAAGCTGCAAAAGAAAAACAACAAGTCACATACAAAGGAAAACCCATTAGGATTACAGCTGACTTTTCAGTGCAAACTATGTAAGTCAGAAGAGCCTGGACCAAAGTATTACCAGTTCTAAATGACCACAGATGCCAACCCGGATTACTTTACCCAGCCAAAATGTCTATTATACTCGAAGGGGAAAAAAAATCTTCCATAACATAAATAGGCTGAAAGAATTCACATCCACAAAGCCAGTTCTTCAGAGAGGATGCGAAGCAATACAAAGAGCTAAAGAAAGGAACTACTATACCCAAGGGGTGATGGAAAGAAACTCAATGAAGGTATAACTATGGAAATGCACAGCTATACCAAGAATGTGAACAGGATTCAATACATATCTTTCATTAATAACTTTAAATATCAACAGATTGCAAAAGACAAAGACTAGTTGAATGGATTAAGAAACAAAACCGATCTTTTTGTTGTCTGCAAGAATCTCATCTCACTTTCAAGGACAAGCATTACCTTAAGGTGAAAGGATGGAAAAAATATACCAAACGAATGGTAAAAGAAAAAAGCAGGTGTTGCAATTCTAATATCTGATAAAATAGACTTTAAGCTAAAATTAATCAGAAGAGATGAAGAGGCCACTTCATTCTGATCAAAGGAACAATAAACAAAGAAGATATTATATTCATGAACATGTATTCACCAAACTCTGATGTACCCCATTTAATAAATACAGTACTACAGGATGTTAAAACCCAGATTAAATACCAACTCATTAGTAGTAGGGGACTTCAGTACCCGACTGTCTCCATTAAATAGGCCAACAGGACAGAGAATTAACAGAGAGACATCTGAAGTAAACAACACCATATGCCAAATGGACCTAACAGACATCTATGGAGCATTCCACCCAAGCACCCAAGAATATTCTTTCTATTCAGTGCCCCATGGATATTTCTACAAAATCAACCATATACTGGGGCACAAAACAAACCTCAATGAACACAAAAAGATTTAAATAAATCCATGCATTCTATCAGACCACAATGCAACAAAGCTTAATAACAACACTGGAAGGAACCCTACTAACTACATGAACACATGGAGATTAAACAACACACTCTTGAATGATGAATGGGTCAAAGGAGAAATTAAGAAAGAAATAAAAGTATTCTTGGAAATAAAGGGAAAGGACAATACAACACAACAAAACCTCTGGGACACACTGAAAGCAGTTCTTAGAGGGAAGTTTATAGATATAAGTGCCTACGTTAAAAAATCGGAAAGAACACAAATAAATGACTTAACATTGCAATTCAAGACACTTGCAAAGCAACAAAAATGAAACTGAAGTCCAGCAGATGAGAAGAAATAACAAAAATCAGAGCAGAAATTAATGAAATCGAAACAAAGAGAATCAATGAATCCAAGAGCTG
>NW_008331895.1:1456-10422 GCF_000622305.1 Nannospalax galili | reverse complement strand
AGACTGCTAGCCCAGTTAACCAAAAGGAAGAAAGAGTACCTCCAAATGAACAAAATCAGAGATGAAAGGGGAAACATCACAAGAGACACCACAAAGATCCAGAACATTATAAGGGAATACTTTAAATATAGGATACAGGGAATACCTATATGCTACTAAATACGAAAACCTAAAAGATAAGGACAGGTGTCTAGAAGCATGGGAATGGCCAAAATTAAACCAAGAAGAGATGAATAGCTTAAACAGACTCATAACACATAAGAAATTGAAATGGTAATACAAAACTTCCCAACTGAAAAAAGCCCAGGACAGATAGTTTTACAACAGAATTCTACCAGACATTCAAAGGTCTACATTTGATATTACTTAATTTATTAAAAAAAATAGAAAAGGAGGGAGAACATCTAATTCCTTCTATGAAACCAACATCACTCTTAATACTAAAGCCAGGTAAAGACACAACTGAAAAAGAAAACTATACACCCATATCCTTAAAGAGCATAGATGCAAAAATTCTCAACAAAATACTTTCAAACCGCATAGAGACGCAGATCAAAAAGTTCATCCAATGTGATCAAGTCGGCTTTATTCCATAGATGAAGGAATGGTTCAATATACATAAGTAAATGAATGTCATAAATCATATTAATGGGCTTAAAGACAAGAACCTCATGGTCATCTCAACAAATGCAGAGAAGGCCTTTGACAAAATTCAACATGCATTTATGGTCAAAGTCCTAGAGGGAACTGGAGTAGAGGGAACATACCTCAACATAGTTAAAGCTGTATACAACAAACCCCTGGCCAACATCATTCTAAAGGGAGAAAAACTGCAAGCATTCCCATTGAAATCAGGAAACAGACAAGGCTTTCCACTATCTCCACTCCTCTTTAACATAGTGCTTGAATCTCTTGCAAGAGCAAAAAGACAAGAGAAGGAAATTAAAGGAGTAATAATGGGAAAAGAAGAGATCAATTTATCCCATTTGCAGACGATACACTATTATATCTAAGAGATGCCAAAAATTCCACCAGAAAACTCCTAGAAATTATTAACATGTTCAGTAAAGTAGCAGGTTACAAAATTAATTCACTAAAGTCTGTGGCCTTTCTATATACTGACAGCAAGCAACCAGAGAATAATACATGGAAACATTCCCATTCACAATAGCAGCAGAAAAATAAAATATCTCAGAATAAACTTGACTAAAGACTTTATTAAAGAAAGAGATTGAGGAAGACATCAGAAGATGGAAGGACCTCCCATGCTCATGGATTGGAAGAATTAATACTGTGAAAATGACCATTCTATCAAAAGCCATTTATAGATTCAATGCACTGCTAATCAAAATCCCCATGACATTTTTCACAGAATTGGAAAAAAACTGTCCTAAGATTCATATGGAAGGACAAAGACCTTGAAAAGCCAGAGCAACCCTGAGAGCTAAGAGCAAGACTGGGGGCATTACTATACCGGGTTTTAAACTGTATTACAGACATACAATCATAAAAATAACATGGTACTGGCACAGAAATAGAGCCTTAGATCAATGGAACAAAATTGAAGACCCAAATATGAGTACATGCAATTTCAGCCACCTGATATTTGACAAAGGGGCCAAGAACATTCACTGGAGGGAAGACAGCATATGCGTTCAGCAAATGGTGCTAGCAAAACTGGATCTCCACTTGTAGAAGACACTATCTTTCACTTTGTGCAAAAGTCAACTACAAATGGATCAAAGACCTCAGTGTGTAGCCTGAAACTTTGAAACTGTTAGAAGAAAACATTGGCAATAGCCTACAAGATATAGGTGTAAGAAAAGAATTTCTAAACCGGACATCAATTGCCCAGAAAACATGGTCAAGAAGGAACAAATGGGACCTCATTACACTAAAAAGCTTCTGTACACCAAAAGAAGTAACCAAGGAAGTAAAGAGAAAACACACAGAATGGGAGAAAATCTTCACCAGTGACACATCTGACAGTGGTTTAACATCCAAAATATAAAATGAACTATTTATAAAGAACTCAAAGAATCAAGAAAACAATGACCCAATTAAAATATGGGCTAAAGATCTGAACAGAGAGTTCTCAGAAGAAGAAATAAAGATGGCTAAGAAGCATCTTAAAAGTTGTTCAGCGTCATCAGTAATTAGGGAAATGCAAATTAAAACCACTTTAAGATTTCATCTTGCCCCAGTCAGACTGGCTAAGATCAAGAGAACAAATGACACCAAATGTTGGAGGGATGTGGGGAAAGGGGAACACTCACCCACTGCTGGTGGGACTGAAAACTTGTACAACTCTATGGAAAGCAGTGTGGAGAATTCTTAAAAAACTGCAAATGAACCTACCATTTGACCCAGTTATACCACTTCTTGGCATATGCCCAAAGAACTCATCCTACTGCAGAGACACTCATACATCCATGTTTGTTGCTGCTCTTTTCAAAGTAGCTAAGAGATGGAAGCAACCTAAGTGTCCCTCAAATGAGGAGTGGATAATGAAAATGTGGTTCATTTATACGATGGAGTTTTACTCAGGGGTAAAGAAAGAGGAAATCATGAAATTTGCAGGTAAATGGATAGAACTAGAAACTGTTATACTAAGTGAAGTAAGACAGACTCAGAAAAAAAATTGATGTATGTTCTCCCTCATATGTGGATCCTAGCTCCAAATTCTATAAGTGAGTATGTACCCAGACATAACTACAAGAACCACGATAATGAAAAGGAACCAGGGAGGTAAGGGAAAGAAAGAAGCTGAAAGAGAAAAACAGTAGGAAACAGGCCTTAATAAGGGAGATATGGATAAAAATGAGGCTATTTTAAGGAGAGAGGGGAGGGAAGGCTATACGAGGAACCTAGGGGATAAAGGGAAAGAAGAAGCTCAAGTGAGGTGGGACCATAGGAGAAGGGTATTATTAAGGGAGAAATGGGAAAAATGGGGACACCGTAAATGGGGAAACCATGGTGGAAGGGTTATCCAATGTGAGAGATAACTAATGCCTAGTTGGTTTTTAAAAAACCAGAGGTAACCTTATTAGTCCAACAACCTGCTGACAAACAATATATACAATTAGATCAAGAAATATGATACATGTCTAGGCAAAGTTTATCTGAGAACGTTTGGTCTTTGCCCAAGATTTATCTACATAGCACATGGTAACTAAAAGTACCAGACTGGTGGAACTAACCTTCTTGGATATTTAACAGTCATACTTTAAAGCCTATACTAATTGAGTGAGCAGGATATAAAGGACAGTTTTTACTCCTTGCCCTCCTACATCAACTAAGTTCCAGGAGACTATGCGCATCTCTGAAAATGTCCTCTTGCTGTAGTGAGTCACATGTCCTCTTGATCAAGGAGGCCATGGAGACCCCATCAAATGGACTTGAACCAGTGTCCAGTCTACAAAGAGAAGGGTCAACACAGAGGAAACACTTCCTCCATGCTTCCAAGCAAAGCCAGCCATGGATGAACAGGACCTTTGACTTACCTTCACATCAATGAAACTGGTAAAAGAAAGGATCCAGGGGCTCCTCCCAAGCGGGTGTTACCCCTGAGGAACAGGTCCTCAAATAAATAAATATATCCTTGATTTATCTGGGCCAGTGTATGGTCTTAAACACCCAAAATGAAAGTATAACCAAAGATTAAAAGAGTCAATACAGTGTCTTAAGAGTCCATGTGTATAGCTAAAGGCTACATAACAAGAAACAATGCCAGACAGGAGATACCTTCCTTTGAGTTGTTGGCCAGGGTAGCCCAAGAGAGTCCCAGAGAGCAACCCAGCTTAGAATTGGGAAAAAGAACAGCAGACCCCAAACTTTTGTAAAGGAATATTAACAACTAATTGCTGCTAGATGAGGAATAGCTCTTCTTCCTAAAACAAGGCCCTCTAAATAGGCTGACTAGATTCAGCAGATGGAGAAGCACTGGGGAATGACTGGGGGCGCTGACAACACTGTGGACAGTAACAGGGATGACAGAGTATATGGACTCCAGGGGAGGGGGGACAATGGGAGGGTGCCGTTTTGGAGGAGGGTATAAGATTGTTTGGGATGTTCTGTATGATATACAATATAAGAAAAATCAACACATTTTTATAAATGAGTTATAACAAAAAAGAGAAACAATAGTAATCACAGCCACATATTCTAACACATTTAAAACTTTGAATTTTTTATTGAGCTTTTGCAACTTCATACAACAGTTCTTTATCAAATTCCCACCCCCTCCCCCATCCATACCTCTCCCCATCTCCCCCACTTAACCTCAGGTATTCTGCCATACATGTTAAGTCTTATTTATTCAGGTGTTTTTACCCCATTGACCTTCAGCACAAATCCACTGGAGTCCAGTCCACTGGAGTCCAGACAACTCGTCTAATGATCATATGTAAGTCATACTCTCCCTCACCCAGCAGCAATCGGTCTCGGATACTTCTCAGTGCCAGCTGACATCCATTTCTTTCCTCCCCTCTGGGTCCCATTCTCAACACCACCATTGTCACAAGTTCACATGTGCAAGCTTCCCATGGCCTGGAAGTCTCCACTTACCTGTGTTCATGCACCAGCCCTGGGTCTTACAATCTTTCTTTCCTTTCTTCTGAAACAGTCCCTGAGCCATGGATAGATGAGGTTCCACATAGGAGTCCTATCTTACATTCCACAGTCTCTTATTCCTTAAAACTTGGCCAGTTGTGGCCTTCTGTGTGCATTGCACTCTGTTATATAAGGAAGCATTACTGCCGAGAGTTGAGAGATGTATTGGTTTTCTCTCCACCCCTTATTCCACTATGTTCCATGAGCCTTGGTTTTAGAGGTTCAACTGTAGATGTGTCCCCCATACTGGGCATATCTGAGACGTATGTTCTCTGTGTCTGACCAAATGTGCAATTCTGCAGTAACTTCCTTTATGCAAGCACTTAAAACTTTTTAAAACCAACTAATACACTACAGTAGTCATGCATAAATGCTGACAAAAATATATAGTAGCACATGCTATGAGTTAAAATTTAAGGTAAAATAACTTCAATAATTGAGTGACTCCAAGAATAATGCTAAGAAAAAACACACAAGGAAATGATTACACAGTGCTCATATATGTCACTCTTCTACAACACCCAGAATTACCACCACACAGTAGTAAAACTTTTAGAAGCTCTTTCTCTTGATTATACAGAATAACATTCATTAAAATCAAAGAAACTTCTCATTAGGGTAATAAATGCAATATTATAGAATTTGATGAGGATTTCATTCCAAAATGGGTTTTAAACAAACATTTATTAAATTAAAACTTTATTTCAAGTATGAAAAAGTCAAAGGTTTAAAAATCATATAATTTCATCTTAAAAATATTCTAAATATTAAGCTGTTAAATATAAGGTTTTTATTAAGACTAGATGACATACTAAATAATAAATGTTAATCATGATGTCATTGATATTTATTCTTCTGTTGTTTTGGCCTCTGTACAAGCAGGTGGAACTATTCAACATGTTAAAAAAATATTACTTGAGAGTTGAGGAACATTTTAGTATTTTCTCTACCCCCTGTTCTGCTGTGTTCCAAGAGCCTTAGGTATAGAGGTTTCACTGTAGCTGTATCACTTAAGGCTGGGCATCGCTCAGACATATACTCTCTTTGCGACCCAACACATGCCTATGCCCAAAAACTACAATGATTGAAACAGCAAACAATCTATAGTGCTGCAGTAGTGGCACTTTTATTTAAAGGGAAATCAGCAGCTGTCTAATTGGACGTTAGGCCCCCTCAATATGAGGGAACTCATGCTGGCACTGTAAATATAGCCAAACACACATGACAGGATGGGTCAGAGATCCCAGAGAAGGCCCTAATTCTAGCATGTCTCTAGACAAATGAAATTTCATACTGTATACTAAATATGGATCCTTATTTTTACAAACAAGTATACTGTACAACATTCGCCAAAGAAATTTTATTTTACAATATAAGGAGACTAATACCGAGTTCCACAACTCATCAACTGGTCACACACACAGACTATATTATATGTATAATTTATTATTAGCTTGTTGGATTGATATGATTCCCTCCTGTTTTTTTTTAAACTAGCTAGGAATTATTTATCTCTCCTCTCTCTGAGCCTTCATGTCTGACCCTTCCACCATGGCTTGCCCATTTAAAGTGTCCCCATTTTCCCCATTTCTCCCTTGATAATACCAGTCTCCTATGGTCCCACCTCTCTTGAGCTCTTTCTTTCCCTTTATTCCCTAGGTTCATTATATAAACTTCCCTTCCCCCCTCTCATTTAAATAGCCCCATTTTCATCCACTTCTCCTTTAGTAGCACCTGTCTCCTACTGTTCTTCTTTTTCGGGTTCTTTCCTTTACCTCCATGATTCCTTTTCATTATCCTGGTTCCTGCAGATACATCTGGATACATCCTCACATATAAGAATTTAGTACTAAGATCCACATATGAGGGAGGACATATGTTGTTTGTCTTTCTGAGTCTGTGTTACTTCACTTAGCGTAACACTTTCTAGTTCCATTCATTTACCTGAAGTTTTCATGATTTCACCTTTCTTTACCACTGAGTAGAACTCCATTGTGTAAATGTACCACATTTTCATTATCCACTCATCAGATGAAGGGCACTTAGGTTGTTTCCATCTCTTAGCTATTGTGAAAAGAGCAGGAACAAACATGGATGAACAAGTGTCTCTGAAATTGGATGAGTCCTTTGGAGTGGTATATCCAGGTCAACTGATAGATTCGTTTTTGTTGTTGGATTTTTTCTTTTTTTTTTTTTTGTTCTTTTTGAGACACTGTCTCCCTGTAGCCCCAGCTGTCCTTGAACTCACTGTGTAGACCAGGTTGGCATTGAACTCACAGAGATCTGCCTGCCTCTGCCTCCCAAGTGCTGTTTTTTTAAGAGATTTCCACACAAGGATGTGGAAAAGGGGAATGCTCATTCACTGCTGGTGGGATTGCAAACTCGAGCGACCTCTATGGAAACAGTGTGGAGGTGCTTGAAAACAAATTCTGAGTCCATCACTCTCAACTCCAGCCTTGGCAGAAAAAGGAAAATTGAGGAGGAACCCAATGGAAGGATGTTTTCGAAGCTCTCCTCAAGAAATTTCAGTGAACTCTCATATGAACATTTGAAAATTGCCCTGTTCTGACTTTTTTCTAGCTCCCTGTCTAGAACTTGTAATGCTAATTACTCTTGCCTTTACTTCTCCTTCACATCCCCTATTCATGATTCAAGGCCTTTCTTTTCTGCCTAGAGATAACAGTTATGCAATTTGAGTCTACCAGATAGACCCACTGAAGAGGTACTCCAATTGCCTCACCCTGCATCCTGTTCAACATGGAAGAAGCCAGAGCAGTCTGTGTCCTGATTCCCTATTGGCAATTTGGGTAACCTCTTCAGAGGATGGTGTGATAAGAATAGGAGGTAGGAATTGGCCACGCAGTTAGGGTAAAAATACCCCAAAGAAAAGTAACCAGTTTCTTAGCTAAAAGTCTAAACATCCTCGGGCCTCTTAGCAACATACTCTGTTCCAAAAGCCAAAAATATCAAAAGTATTTGGAGCCCTAAAAGATTTTAGGGTTACCTCTTCAGAGGGGGGAATGTTAGAGTAGCAAAAAGCCCCATTAAAATAAAAAGAAAGAAAGAAAGAAAGAAGAAAGAGAAAGAAAAAAGAAAGAGAGAGAGAAAGGAAAGAGTACACGAAGTTGTCAGAAAAAAGTGATGGGGAGGTACGGGAGGAGTTGGAGGGGCAGGAGTGGGCATGGATTTGATCAAAACACCTTATATGCATGTATGAAATTCTCAATAAAGTTTTATTATTTTATTTCTTATTTTTATTTTATTTGTATGAATGTTCTGCATGGATGAGTGTAAGCGTACCCCTTGTTATGCAATGCCTGAAGAGGTCAGAAGAGGGCATCAGATCCCCTGGAACTGGAGTTATGGATGGTTTTTAGCCACCCTGTGGGTGCTAGATATCAAACCCAGGTCTTTTGCGAGAATAACCAGTGCTCCTAACCGTCTCTCCAGCCCTTACAAGTTTTTTTCTATAGACTAGGAATACAAATAACGTAAGTGTCCATCTACTGATAACTGGATAAAGAAAATATGGAGCATTATATAATAGCGTGCTTTTCTGCCACTAAAATGTAATCTCACTGTGACAGGAACACAAGTGGAAATCATCACCTTAAGTGAATAAGCAGACACAGAAAGACAAGTGTCACATTTTTCACTTACGTTGAATATATATTTATCAAGTTGACTTGTTGAAATTAGGAATACTTTGACGGCTCCTAGAGGCTATGAAGAATGAGGAGAGAAATGGGGAGGGAAAGCTAATCCATAGGTAGCAAGTTTTAGTTATAAATGAATAAGAAGTTTTAATGTACTTGAAATGATAATGCCTATTTCCAAACACAAGCAGATTAATTTTTCAATATTTTTATCATAAAAACATTACATGTATCTGAGCTGGGTGTTATGTTGCTTTTAATCCCAGTACTCTAGAGGCAGAGCTCTGTGAGACAGGTTAGCTAGAGCTACATAGTAAGTTACAGGCTAGCTGGAATTACAGGGAGACCCCATCTCAAAAAATTAAATGCTTGAGAATATAAATATGTTTAATATAATTTTGTTTTCATTTATGTTATTGAAGATTTATTTTATTTTTATTTATGTGTGAGTGTCTGTGTGTCTCTGTATCCATGTGGTATGTGCACTTGTGTTCAAGTGTCCTCGGGGGGTAGAGAAAGATGTTGGATCCCATAGAACTATAGGCAGTTGTGAGCTAACATATGTGGGTACTGGGAGCCTTACTCTGCAGGAGCAGCAAGGGATCATAACTTATTAGCCTCCTCTCCTGCACCAGTTTTTATGCATATGCATAAAATTAAATTGAAAATAATTGCATGTCATTATTTTTTATTTTGAGG
>NW_008331895.1:0-765 GCF_000622305.1 Nannospalax galili | reverse complement strand
GGGAGCAAGCCAGTAAGCAGCGTTCCTCCATGGCCTGTGCTCCAGCTCCTGCCCCCAGGTTCCTGCCCTGAGTTCCTACCTTGGGCTCCCTGATGAACTGCGTGCGACCTGGGAGATGTAAGACAAATAAACCCTTTCCTCCCCAAGTTGGCACTGGTCAGAGTGTTTTGTCACAGCAATAAAGAACAAACTAAGACACTACCCTAAACCAAAGTATATTCTTACTGTCTTCTAAATTTGTACCCTGACATTTATAGAAAAGTTTACCTCTCACTACTCAACAAAGAAGTTTCTTTTAGCAACAGATGAAAACTACTGCAAAGTTCTACAACTGGATAAATGCAGATAATAAGTGATTCTGAGGTGTGTAGCTCTAAATAATACACGTGCAATGCATCCTCTAGACAAAAGGCCCAGGGAACATTACAAAAAATGGTGTGGAAAGAACATACTTTAAATTTTTGCATTTGGTCATAGTAACACCAAAGCCCACCATCACCTCCACCCTCACTGTTGATCCTCCATATGACTTAGCCTCACAGTGCTTCTCCCCAGGATCCAGCTTCTCTTGGACACTGTTTATGTTTCACATACAAATGCATCATGTGAGTTAAGGTGATGTTCAGCCAAAAGGACTTGTTTCCTGACCTCTTTTTTACACTCTTTAGTGTGTGTTTGGGTGGGGTTGTTTGCAGGCTTGTGTGGATGATCAGATGCATGTGTGTATGAGAGTCCATGTACATGTCTGTTCATGTGTACCTGAGG
>NW_008331894.1:2325-2838 GCF_000622305.1 Nannospalax galili | reverse complement strand
GTGGGCTACATGAGAGCCTGTCTTTCAAAAGGTCAAGCCAGTCATTGTGGTACACACCTTTAGTCCCAGCACTTGGGAAGCAGAGGCAGGCAGATCACTGTGAGTTCCAGGTCAGCTGGGGCTATAGGGAGACACTGTCTCAAAAAGATAAAATAAAATAATCTCGGTGTGGTGGTACACACCTTTAGTTCCAGCACTCAGGAGGCAGATGTATCTCTACGAGTTTGAGGTCAGTCTGGTCCACACAGGCATTCCAGACTAACCAGGGCTGCATAGTGAGACACTGTCTCAAAAAAATAAAATAAAATAATTCAAAAGAGAGACATTTAAGGGGCTAGAGAGTTGGCTCAGCGGTTAAGAACACCGGCTGTTCTTGCGGAAGACCCAGGTTTGAATCCCAGCACCCACATGGTAGCTAACAACTGTCCATAACTCCAGTTCCAGGGGATCCGACAGCCTCTTCTGTCCTCCACTGGCATTGCACAACACGGGTGCACTTACCTACATGCAGGC
>NW_008331894.1:0-1415 GCF_000622305.1 Nannospalax galili | reverse complement strand
CCTCTGTTCTCTGCCAGCCCCAGGTCCCTGAAGCACAGGATTGCTCCTGGGGAAGGGAAAATGGGGTGGCTCTGAAAGCCAAAGGACCCCGAAAATCCACTTCGGACCACTCCCTTCACGATGAGGAAACAGACTTGCAGAGGGCAAGCCATTTGTCCAATGCAGCCCAGAAAGTTAGGGGCAGAAGCAGTTGAGGAAGGTGGAGGCAGGAGAGACTTGGATGCCAGTCTACTCCAGAGATTTAAACTTGACTCACAGTGGACCATCTGAGGGATAGGCCCATCTCTCAGCCCAGAGTAGGGAGCAGAGCTAAGCTGGACCTGGGGGAATCTGTTCTAGAGTTTTGGCTGGTCTGGGCAACCATCTTGGTCTCTCTCCACAGGAGCAGTGCCTGGAGTTTTCATGAGATGTTATAAAGCCATTGGGTCTGCTTTGGGGGACACAGATGTGTTAACCTTCACATGGCTGCGCGGCCAGCTCACCACCTGGCTAGGGCACATTGAACAGTAATTGTCCAGGCAGGAATGAAGATATTTAAAAGGCACTTGTGCCCTCCCTTCTTTGGCCATCAGAGTGTTAGACATGCACCCCAAGAAATTGGAATTCCCCCAGGAATCTCCTGCTGAGGGAAGGAAAGGATGAAGGCTCCAGCGGGGAGCGTGAGGGTGGGGGGCTGTCTCCCGAAGAGATTTCACACAGATCTCGCAACACTGCAGGAGAGACTAGAGCTGAGACCTTGAGGTCAGTGATGGGTGGGACCACACCCCCAGCAGGAGTGCTCAGTGGTGCCTACCTCCTGCCCTCTACTTTCTTTTTTTTAAAAATTTATTAGGTGGGGGATTTTTGGTGGGCATGGTAGCACAAGCCTTTAATCCTGGCACTTGGGAGGCAAAGGCAGGCAGATCTCTATGAGTTCAAGGTCAACCTGGTCTACAAAGCGAGTTCTAAGCCAACTGGGGCTATAGAGAGACTGTCTCAAAAAGACCAAAAAAAAGAGAGAGAGAGAGAGAGAGTTTTTTGTAATCTTTATTTTATGTGTATGAGTGTTTTGCCTGCATGTATGTAAGTACACCAGTGTTGTGCAGTGCCCACAGAGGTCAGAAGATGGTGTTGCATCCCGTGGAACTGGAGTTACTGACAGTTGTTAGCTGTTATGTGGGTTAAGACCAGCTAGTGCTTTCTTGATCACTGAGCCATCTCTACAGTCCTCCCCCATTTTTTTGGGACATGGTTTCATTCTGTAGCTCTGGGTGACCTGGAACTTTGTAGACCATGCTGGCCTCGATCTCACAGAGATCTGTCTGTCTCTGCCTCCCAAGTGCTGGGACAAAAGGCGGGCGCCACCACTCCTGTGCTTTCGTTCTCTACTTAAACTTAAGCCTCAGGTCAAGACTCCAAAGATGGACTTGGGGGGG
>NW_008331893.1:0-513 GCF_000622305.1 Nannospalax galili | reverse complement strand
CAGAAAAGATGCTGGTCTAGGGCAGCTGGTGGCTGTGCCACCCAGAGATGCCATGGCAGATAGGGTGGGAAGAGGCCCAAAGGACTCCTGGGGACTGCACTGAGGATCTGGGTTGGTCTGGATCCTAAGGAACAGTAAAAGGAAAGGTCAGCCCCCACGGCCCAGAAAGAGGCTGGCAGGTGGTGCAGGCCCAGGGAGGAAGGGGGAGTTGAGGGCTGGGCCAGGTCCAGAAGCAGTGCTCCTGGGGCCCAGAAAAGGGACTAAGTTTGTTTGGATGAAAGGGGTCAGGAAGCAGTATTGGTTCCCCCAGTGTCTGGGGCTCCAAGACAAAGAATGGGGCAGGGCCCAAACTTGAGGAGAGAATGGTTGGGGAGATGGGAGGGTGGATGTGTCTGGGGGAATCAAGGCATGGAGGGTCCACTGGACTTGCCCTGTAGAGAAGCCTGCTGGTGGAACAGAGGTCCGCTGAGGGTGGTGCATGCCCAGGGAAACAGGGGGAGGTGTGTGCGGGGC
>NW_008331892.1:0-289 GCF_000622305.1 Nannospalax galili | reverse complement strand
CTCGGCACAACAATTAAAAAATAAAAATAAATTTTAAGAGAGAGAGAGAGAAATACCATTGAATGACAAGAGCACATTTGAGCCGTACTTAACCAATTGAGGCATAGAGGTATTTGGGGGACTCCAGGGAGGAAGAGATATCAATGCATGCCCGGAGACAGAGGCTGTAGTGGGCTCAGAACACAGAAATTCAGTTTGGTTGAAAAGTGACCAGGGATGATGATGGGAAGGCTGGTCCAACCAGGCACCTCCAGGTCCTAGTCTGTGCAAAATAGGCTCTTCCATGTGC
>NW_008331891.1:0-812 GCF_000622305.1 Nannospalax galili | reverse complement strand
ATAGGGAAAGGATACCTTTTCAACAAATGATTCTGGAAAACTGAATAGCCATTTGTAAAAGAAAAAAAAAGCTGCATCCATTACCTTAAATCACATACAAAAATTAAACAGTTCTAAATATGAGAAGTAAAACTATAAAATCCTTAAGAGAACACATAGGGGGAACTGGAGAGGTGGATCAGTGGTTAAGAGCACTGGCTATGCTTCCAGAGGACCTGGGTTTAGTTGCCAGCACCCACATGGTGGCTAACAACAGTACATAACTCATATAACTCGAGTTCCAGGAGATCTGATACCCTCTACTGACTTCTATGACACTGCAAGTCATGGGAGGACTTACATGCAAGCAAAAACACTCATACACATAAAATAAAAAATAAATAAAATATTAAAAAAGAATACATAGAGGAAAGCTTCATGATAATAGATGGAGCAATAATTTCTTAGACACCAAAAGGAAAGGCAACAAAAGAAAAATTGGTAAAATGAGTGTTGTCAAAATTCAAACCTTTCATACATCAAGGGACAATACTAAGAAAATGATTTAGAAAAAGCACACTATGAGAAAATACTTGTAAATCATATCCTTGATAAGTCTGATGTCCAGAATGTATAAAGAGCTCCTACCAAAAAAGGAGGTAGGTGGGTAGGTAGGTATGTAGCTCAGTGATAGTATATATAGCATGCAAAAAGCCCTAAGTTCAAGCCCCAGTACAATCTGTTTGTGTGTGTTATATAAAATTTTAAATGTAAAACTGAAATTGAATGGACATTTCTCAAAGATATACAAATGGCCAATAAGCATATGAAAA
>NW_008331890.1:0-450 GCF_000622305.1 Nannospalax galili | reverse complement strand
TGTAGTTGCAGGTGTTTTTTATTTAATATTAATTGTATGTATATGTGTGTTGTATATATATGTGTATATGTGTGTGTTTGTGTGTGGGTTTATGCATGTGAGTGCAGTACTCAGAGAAGCCAGAGAGGGCACTGGATCCCCTGGAGTTACAGGAGGTTGTGAGCTGCCCGATGTGGACGCTGGGAAATGAACCCGTCCTCTGGAAGGGCAGAAAGTGCCCTTGACCCTGAGCCATCTTTGTAGCCCCTCCTGGATATATTCTTAAGGAATTTACAGAAAACCCTTTAGTTTCTGAAACAGTGTTCTGAACCCCATGAAAGCTGTGTGCTCTCCGCATGGAGACCACACTGACACATGCTACCTCCTATATGAGAGATGAAAGCAGTCAAACAGAACCAGAAAGTTGCAAGATGCTTGAGTCTCTGCATTTACCTACTAAAGACAAACAAA
>NW_008331889.1:0-269 GCF_000622305.1 Nannospalax galili | reverse complement strand
GACTTAATCTTGTACAAGTCTTGTGTATGCAGTATGATAAAGCTCTCTCTCCCCCCCCCTCACTGTAGCCCAGCCTCAGTCTCCTAAATCCTGAGATTACACGTGTGAGCCGCTATACCAGGCTGTACTTTTCCACTTCGATTTTTACCTATCCTTCCCCCCGACCTTCCTGGACGTTACTATATCATGATCTGTTTATCCCTTCCCCTCTACTATTGATTACTTCATGCCTTTTGGTCCTCCGCTGGTGAGAGCAGATGTTACAGTAG
>NW_008331888.1:0-263 GCF_000622305.1 Nannospalax galili | reverse complement strand
TGGGCAGGAAGCCCCAGGCCCTAGCTGGGGTTTATTTACATCTGATGGATGGGGGGAGAGAGAGCTAATTTTCCTTACTCGTGCTATACCTGGGAGGGTGAACAGACAACAAAGATAAGACTCACAAAAAACAGTTCTTCTAAAACACAGATTAGACTCAAAAGGCCTTTTAAAAGGACAATAATAGAAGACGTGAGGTTCGTGGTGATGGCGTATTAAGGTGGGGTTGGAGAGGAGGAAGAGAGTTTGAATATGATCAAAGC
>NW_008331887.1:2139-2490 GCF_000622305.1 Nannospalax galili | reverse complement strand
GGAAAGGGAAGGAAGGGATAAGCTGTGCTGAGGGAAAATATGTGTGCATTGTGTTTGTGAATAGCCCATTAAGAAAAGGACATTTACTTCTGAAGTAATCCTCTAATTCAACAAGTAGGTTGGTGAAGAAAGAAAGAAAGAAAGAAAGAAAGAGAGAGAGAGAGAGAGAGAGAGAGAGAGAAAGAAAGAGAGAGAGAGAATATCTAGAGGCCTCACAACCAATAAAAAAGCACAAAAGTCAATAAGGAAAAGAACAGAGTCAGTGACATAAATGTGCAATCATCTGGAGCCAAGGGACGTCAATAATACAAACAAAATCAAACATCAATGCAACAAAGGAAGGCTTTGTTC
>NW_008331887.1:696-1196 GCF_000622305.1 Nannospalax galili | reverse complement strand
GCCAGGAAAGTCACAGTGATGCTCACCAGAGTGAAAGAGCCCAGGTACCCCAGGACATAGAAGGAGGGAATGAGTGAGTCCTTGTTGCATGCAATAATGTTGTGGCCATGTTCTGAGTGAGCATGTGTGTCATAAAACGGGGAGAAATTCCCATCCAAATGCCACAGAGAGTGAGTTGGATGAAGTGCAGATGGGGATGGTGAAGTGAGGTGTCTCTGATACCAGCAACTGCTTCATCCTTCTTCCTGGAGCAGTGATCTCAAAGGCTTTGTATTCAGGTATCATGACCTTGAATTATTAATTCATTAATTTATCAGGATTTTATGTTTATACAGCATTATCAGAAAATAATACCAGTCATATTTCTTTCAAATAAAATTTTATTCTTGTTTAGTTTGCTGTGATGCATTGGTCAGCACCTCTAGCATAGGGTCTCGTAGAGATAACAGCATGGAATGCTTTTGTCTCATTCTTGTTTTCAACAGGGAACTACAGCATGT
>NW_008331887.1:0-362 GCF_000622305.1 Nannospalax galili | reverse complement strand
CACTCGGGAGGCAGAGGCAGGCAGATCTCTGTGAGTTCAAGGCCAGCCTCATCTACATAGTAAGTTCCAGGTCAGCTGGGGCTACAGGGAAAATCTGTCTCAAAAAATATATTTATACAAGTGAATATGCATATGCACATACATATGCATATTTGCCTCTGAAGGGGGTTTTTAACAAATATTTCATTATTTTTATGTTATATGTATGTGTCTATTGCCTGTGTGTAAGGGCACCCATATCATGCAATGCCCACAGAGGAAAGAAGAGGGCGTCAGGTCCCCTGGAACTGGAGTTACAGAGGGTTGTTAGTCGCCATGTGGGTGTTGGGTTTCTAACCGAGGTCTTCTGCAAGAACAGCCAG
>NW_008331886.1:0-437 GCF_000622305.1 Nannospalax galili | reverse complement strand
CAGTCTTTTTCTGGGCCACTGGGTTATTCCTTGGAGTAATATACACAGCCGGCACATTTTCCCTGCCTCTCTGTGGCTCCAATGTGATCCCGCAGTTTTTCTGTGACATTCCTTCATTACTGAGGATTTCCTGCTCTGGTACAATGATGGTCATTTATACAAGCTTTGGAATTGGCCTGTGTCTAGGCCTGTCATGTATCATCTGTATTGTGATCTCTTACTTTTACATTTTCTCCACTGTACTGAAGATTCCTACCAGTAAAGGTCAGTCCAAAGCCTTTGCCACCTGCCTGCCTCACCTCATCGTTTTCACTATTTTTGTTGTAACTGCTTGTTTTGTTTATCTGAAGACATCATCTACTTCTCCAATTACAGACAGGCTGTTTGCTATGATATACACTTTGCTGCCTCCAGCACTTAATCCTGTGATCTACAGC
>NW_008331885.1:0-315 GCF_000622305.1 Nannospalax galili | reverse complement strand
AGTCAATTTCAACTTTACCTTATTTCTGAAATATGTTTTACTTATACATATTCATATTTTTAAAAATATTTTATTTTTTAAAAAAATTTAAATATTTTATTTATTATTTTTATTTTATGTGTCTGAGTGTATTGTCTGCATGTATGTGAGTGCACCTGTGTCATGCAATGCCGCAGAGGTCAGAAGAGGGCTTCAGATTCCCCTGGAACTGGAGTTAAGGACGGTTCATAGCTGTCTCTCCAGCCCGATTTTATTTATTATTATTTTTTTTGAAATATTTTATTTATTATTTTTATTTTATGTGTATGAGTGTAT
>NW_008331884.1:160-754 GCF_000622305.1 Nannospalax galili | reverse complement strand
CACATGACATGACCATTTTATGGCAAAGAGGGCAGGTGACACGACAATCTCTATGTCAAAGAGGGCAGGTGACACGACTATGTGCACCTCAGAGAGTGTAGGGGACACGACCATTTCCACGGCAGAGCGGGCAGGTGACGCAATCATCAGCAGGTCAGAGGGGGCATGTGAAACGACCATCTGAACGTCAGACGGTAGGTGACAAGACCATCTGAACGTCAGAGTGGCCAGGTGACATGACCACGTGCACGTCAGATGCGGCAGGTGACACGACCATCTGCACATCACAGGGGGCAGGTGGCACGATAATATGCATGTCAGAGTGGGCAGCTGACATGACCATCTGCAAGTCAGAGGTGGCTGGTGGCACGACTATCAACACGTCAGAGGGGGCAAGTGACACGATCATGTACACGTCCGAGGGGGCAGGTGACACGACCATCTTTGTGGCAGAGAGGCCAGGTGACACAACCGTATGCAGGTAAAAGAGAGCAGGTGATATCACCACGTGCACGTCAAAGGGGGCAGGTGAAACGACCCTCTGGATGTCAGAGGGGACAGGTGACACGACCATGTGCACGTCAGAGAGGGCAG
>NW_008331884.1:0-126 GCF_000622305.1 Nannospalax galili | reverse complement strand
GACCATCTTTACGGCAGAGGGGGCAGGTGACACGATCATCTGGAAGTGAAATGCAGCAGGCGACACGCCCATCTGCACGTCAGGAGGGGTAGGAGACACCACCATCTGCACGTCAGAGGGGGCAGG
>NW_008331883.1:0-315 GCF_000622305.1 Nannospalax galili | reverse complement strand
TTCCTCTCTGCGTGCAGAAAATGCTTGCACAGCATGAAGATAGCCATGACATAGTCTGGCACCAACGTGGTCAAAGCCCATGCAAAGAGCTCCAACTGACAAAAAAGGGACCCTCCGGATTACACTTTCCCTCAAATGAGACCCAGCCGAGCTTAGACTCTATAGACAATTAACGGTTTCTAGGGGAGGGAGAGACATTTCTTCAGTGACATGTTGACTGGTAAAGTGCCCATGCTCTTCGAATGCTGTTTTCTAAATCCATGGGGACTATAAGGGGCATCATAAAGCGATCTGAAACACCAATGCAGTTATTTC
>NW_008331882.1:0-1169 GCF_000622305.1 Nannospalax galili | reverse complement strand
TTAGGTTAGATGGATGAAAAACACTTGGCGTGAAGATCCAATATCCACTTCGCACTCCCTCTTTAAGACAGACTGTTTATGTCTTCAGTTGGTCATGTGTGATGGACATCTCATTCCACCATTCCTAGTGACACTGTGACACTGAAAGTCACAATGAAGTTGGAAAAGTCAAGTCAGACCAGGTGATAATCAGAATGTTAAGAATATTTTAACAATTTTGGTGTAGGAGTACATACATTATTATTGACTGTGATCACCATACAGTACCATTAATCACTAAAATTCACTATTCCAAGGTACTGGCAGGTTTTACCTCCTGAATAGACTTTTCTGTTTGCATATCCCTCCCCTCTCCCACCAGCCTCTAGTGAACACTTTCCCGTTCTGTTTCTAGGATTCCAAATTTTAGAGTTCCTTAACTCTGTTCATGTCTCAAATGGCAGTCTTCTTTCTCCAGAAAACGGGGAAGGCTAGAATCTGGGCTCTGCGCATGCCAAGTTGTCAATCACTAACCACTGAGCTGCATCACCAGGCCCCAGAGCTTGCTTATTTTAAAGGTCCTATGGCATTCCATGGGGTATGTATATACTTTGTTTTCCTTATCCACTCTCCAACTGAGAGAAAATTAGATTGCTTTCTCGCCTTGGTTATTCCATTAGTCAGAAATGTTTTCCCCTGTGGCAATGTTGTGTAACTTTCCGGAGACAAAGGACTATCTCATCACCCTCAGTAGGGAACCAAGCACAGGCCAAAGTCGCCATTCCAACAATGTGGGACTTCGATGGAGCCAAGGAGCTTCTTCCCGGAGAATGACCAAGGAGTTACTTACAGGAGCGGGGGCGACTCAAAGACGCTGCATCACCTGAAGCCCCAAACCAGCCTGGCACCAACTCAGGACAGCTGCACCCCTGGCCTCTCTCCAGGACTTGGAGGCAGGTGCCGGTTGGGGACTCTCCTCTCTCTAGTAACTGTTTGCTGCCTGCGAGGCCACAGGGAGGGGGCCTTGTGAGTCTTGCTGGTTGCTGCATCCTCGCTCTTCTGAGATATGTTGCTTTGCTCTTTGCTTGTTTCCACTGCCCAAGACTCATGAGTTTTTCTCCTCCCTCCAACAGGTTCTATTTCAGTTCTGAGGAAAATAGCACATAAGAGAAATGCACCTTAAAGAAGTA
>NW_008331881.1:0-395 GCF_000622305.1 Nannospalax galili | reverse complement strand
ATCTACTCCAAACGGAGCAAAGACCTGAAACTCTGAAACTGTTAGAAGGGGAAAAAAAGGCAAACAGACGCTTGAGGACGCAGGCGTAGGCAAAACTTCCAATTGCTTAGGAAATAAGGCCAACAACTGGCAAACATTTTATCAAATCAGAAGTTCTGCCCAGCAAAGGAAGCAGCTGTGTAAAGAGACTGTCTAGGAGAAAACCTTTGCTAACCACACCTGTGACAGAGATGAATATCTGGAACATCTGAGGGACCCAAAGACTAAATAATGAGGCTGGAGAGACTGAGCAAATATTGCTCTTATGGAGAACAAAGGACCCAAGTTAATTTCCCAGCACCTGGTGTTGGGGAACCCTGCTGTTAAGGTTGGCTCCTTTCTCAGCAGGGACTTCC
>NW_008331880.1:0-344 GCF_000622305.1 Nannospalax galili | reverse complement strand
ACATATAAATAAGCAAGCCATGTATTTTATTTAACATTGGCCAGTGCTATTCTGAAAACTGTGAGCTGTGAACATTAAGAAATCTACTCCAGGGGCTCAGCAGTTAAGAGCATTGCCTGCTTTTTTGGAGGAACCAGTTTGATTCCCAGCACCCACATAGAATAACAAGGCCTTAATCCAGCACTTGGGAGGCAGAGGCAGGTGGAGCTCTGTGAGTTTGAAGGCAGCCAGCCTGATCTACACTGCAAATTCCAGGCCATCCAGGACTACATAGTAAAACCCAGTCGGAAAGAAAGGAAAGAAAGAAAGGAACCATTGAAATGGTTAGGCTCATATAAGCTAAG
>NW_008331879.1:0-357 GCF_000622305.1 Nannospalax galili | reverse complement strand
TGTGATGGCACCATTCTCCAATGTGATGTCACGTTGGAGAATTGTGAGGGGCAATGGATTAATGAGGAGTCGTATTGTAACATTGTGACGGCATATTGGAGCAATATATTGGGACATGGGGCAATAGTGTTAGCACATTTAGGAATTGTGATGTAACATTGGAGCATTCTGATGCCACAATGGAACATTGTGAATTCAAATTGCAACATTGTGATGGCACATTGGAGCAATATTATGGCACATGGGGTGATACTGTTGGCACATTGGAGAATTGTGATGTCATAATGGAACACTGAGAAGTCATGTTGTAACATTGTGATGGCACAATGGCGCATTGTGATGTTATATTGCAGAATT
>NW_008331878.1:6731-8562 GCF_000622305.1 Nannospalax galili | reverse complement strand
ATTGAGTGTGCAAAAGTTGGCAGTTATGTTTGCAGTTCTCACAACTGTAAATTAAGGATGAAAACATCCTGTAAAGGGTTAAGCATGAAATTAGATACTGTGTAAGAAGGATTCGGGGGAGCTGGAGAGATGGTTCAGCAGTTGAATGCACTGACTGCTCTTGCAGAGGAACCCGGTTGATTCCTGGCCCCTACGCTGTGGCTAACATCCCTCCCCCCATGTGTTGGGGACTCCTGCTGTTTTGGGTAGCAGTCTCTCCATGTCCGGATAGCCCAAGGGGCTCTGTTATGCAGAGACTCCTTTTCTCAGCGGGGTGCCTTCCTGCTCTCTTCCTGACTCACCTTTTGAAGTGGCAGCCACAGATGCCCTACCAAAAACATGGCCTCTGGCACAGAAACTGCCATGTTTTTCCTGTGTGATAATCAGGCAATGTCTGGCAGCCTGGTGGAAGCCCACCACCACATGTAAATGGGGCATCCTACAAAGGACCTATCAACTAAGGCTTTTGCTACTGCCCCCACACTATAAATATCCTGGTTTCCTCTAATTAATCAGAGCTGAATTGGAGCTGAATTACTAAGACCTGGAGCTGAGCTGAGTCACTGAATAAAGGAGCTGTACCTGACTGAGCTGAATTCTGTGTCTTACTGCCTACGATTCAGTCTCTCCGGAGGGGGCCGTCCCTTTGTAAACAACGACTCACGGAGATTTTGCTTTCGCCATTCTTGCACCTCCCCTTGTGATCCGGTGGCCAGCGGATCATGTACCCTCGAGGGAGTGCCCGGTAGATTGGAATGGAACTCGCCTGGAAGTGCAGCGACCGCTGAGTCATCAGCATCCAGTAGCCACAGAGAGCCTCAGCAACAAGGAGGGACAGGAACCCCGCCCATATCTGGCGTCCAACGTGAGAGCCTCCGAACTCCACACCAGCCAGCAGCTGGCGCCCCCTGAAACGCAGAATTCGTGGGTATCTCTCCCACCTGGAGAGTAACAGAAATCTCTTTTTTCCTTTGTCTCCCATCAGGAGACTAAAAAGGCAGCTGTGCCTACAAGCCACCCCACTCGTGGGGCCTGGCAAATCTCTCTTTCTTTCATCTCTCATCAGGAGACTTAAAAGGCAGCTGTGCCTCCAAGCCTCCCCACCCGTGGGGCCTGGCAGTCTTTCTCTTTTCCTCCTTAAAAGGCAGCTGTGCCTTCAAGCCTCCCCATCCTTGGGGCCTGGCAGTCTCTTCTAATGTCCTCCTTTTATTTCCGGTCTAAAATCTTTGCGTGGGACCCTTAAGGACAAGGAGGCAACTGAAGCTTTCTGGTCAGGGCTACTCCCTGACGTCAGCTGAAGGCCTCTTTCACCCCCTAATGGACCCCGACTGCCTGCACAGGTGTAGACAAAAAACCTTCTATCTATACATCTTTCTAATATAAAAAACATGGTGATGCAGCAGCCACTTAAGAGTCCTTAGGATGGCTGCCAGTTTCTTAAATCTGCGGGAAGGCTTGTGTTGGGAGCTAAGCGAAATCCCCTGAGATTTTGATCTCAGGCACGTTTCATTAGAAACCAGCACTTCACCCCACTTTTTCTATCTCAACACCGCTAGAAAAATCCCAAAAGTTCTAAGGGATCTTCACGTAAGCCTTGGAGTCAGCTTCTAAGGTAAACTTCCCTAATCGGTTTTGTTATCCTGCCCCCCAGGGCACTCAGACCACAGCTAAAACCAGTTAGGTGAGAATTTAAATTAACTAGCCCCTGCAGAGCACCTGAAAGTTCAAGGTGGCTCAAGCCAAACAAAAGATTTAAAAAGGCCATTTTTTTTTCCTGTAGACCTTAAAGTTT
>NW_008331878.1:2266-3653 GCF_000622305.1 Nannospalax galili | reverse complement strand
TCTAAATCAAAGAGGGGGAGATGTTGGGGACCCCTGCTGTCTAAAGTAGCAGTCTCATGTCCAGATAGCCGCAGGCCAGCTTGGCGTTCTTATGCAGAGACTCCTTTTCTCAGCGGGGTGCCTTCCTGCTCTCTTCCTGACTCACCTTTTGAAGTGGCTGCCACAGATGCCCTACCAAAAACATGGCCTCTGGCACAGAAACTGCCAGGTTTTTCCTGTGTGATAATCAGGCAATGTCTGGCAGCCTGGTGGAAGCCCACCACCACACGTAAATGGGGCATCCTACAAAGCACCTATCAACTAAGGCTTTTGCTACTGCCCCCACACTATAAATATCCTGCTTTCCCCTAATTAATCAGAGCTGAATCGGAGCTGAATCACTAAGACCTGGAGCTGAGCTGAGTCACTGAATAAAGGAGCTGTACCTGACTGAGCTGAATTCTGTGTCTTACTGCCTACTATTCAGTCTCTCGGGAGGGGGCTGTCCCTTCGTAAACAATGACTCGTGGAGATTTTGCTTTCGCCGTTCTTGCACCTCCCCTCATGATCCAGTGGCCGGCAGATCGCGTACCTCGAGGGAGTGCCTGGTAGATTGGAACGGAACTCGCCTGGAAGCGCAGCGACCGCTGAGTCGCCAGCATCCAGTAGCCGTGGAGAGCCTCAGCAATGTGGAGGGACAGGAACCCCGCCCATACCCATGTAACGCCAGTTTCAGGGGATCTAGCACCTTCTTCTGACCTCTACGGCCACTGCATGACAAGGGGCCACTTACACACATGCAGGCAATACATTCCCACACATAAAATAAAAATAATGAAAATGATATTTTTTAAAAAGAAGCATTCAGCCTGGTGCCTAAAAGAAAGCTAGGTATACATATCATTAATATAAACGTGTAAGTCTAAGCCTTGAGATTTAGAAAGATAGCTAACCATCAAAAATAGGGGGGACACCAGGCATGGTGACCCACCCTTTCAATTCCAGCACTCCAGAGGAAGAGGCAGGCAATCGCTCCTATGAGATCAAGGCCAGCCTGGTTTGCATGGTGAGTTCCAAGCTAGCTGGGGCTTCAAGGAAAGCTTGATTCAAAACAAGAATAAGAAAAAAAAAATGAGGACGGGGTAGAGATGATGAATTTCAAGGAGAAGAAAGATTAATAAAATTATACACGAGTAGGAACAGAAACTAGGTCAAGAGTCAGTTTGGAAAAGTAAGGAATGAAAACATAGTGTGCCAAACTAAATGTCAGATTTGAGAGTACCATTTTAGATAAAGTTTTTCAACAAGGGAGTTGGGAAATCAAATATAAGTTTAGAATCACCTAACTGCGGCACTTGAACACTCAATTTAAGTAATTATTTAAAATTTGAGAGTTGTCCTTGAAATT
>NW_008331878.1:0-479 GCF_000622305.1 Nannospalax galili | reverse complement strand
CTTTTTACATTTTTATTTTTATTAGCTTACAAATAATTGGTTTTATTGTGGCACTCTTCAAACAGAACTTTGTGTTGTAGCTGGTCTTCCCACTTCTGCCCATTCCTTCCTGCCATCCACCTGCAGAAGCCTCACTTCAACTTCCATGTCATGTGACTTTTGCCAAACCCCATTCTTTTAACATTTGTCTTCTTTTTCCTTTCAGCCTACCTAAATTTTACCAGTTCTAAAGTATTCTGCAAGCTTGCTGTTTTCTGTTTGTGTGTTGCTTTGTTTTTTAGCATTGCATGTTGACAGTAGTTCTGTGGTTTTTCTGTTCTCTATATTGCATTTCTTCGCTGTAATCTTTATTAATTATTCTCTCCAACTATAAGGCTTAGTTTGTTCGTGGTTTTAGTCTTTAGATGTAAATGTAGGTATATTTTCTCTCTTTTAATTTAGCTGTAAATTTAAGTTATGTTCCTTTCTGGACATAATTT
>NW_008331877.1:0-327 GCF_000622305.1 Nannospalax galili | reverse complement strand
TGCTCAAATGTGGAATTACATTGCTCCAATGTGCCAACACTTTCGACCCATGTGTCATTATATTAATCTTATGTACCATGAGAATGTTAAAATTTGACTTCACAATGCTCCAATGTGCCAACGCTATTGCACCACGTGACATTATGCTGCTCTGATATGCCAACACAATGTTACAATATGATTGAACATTGTTCCAATGTGACATCACAATGATCCAATGTGACATCACAATGCTCCAATGTGCCAACACTATGTCCACATGTGTGATAATATTGATGCAGTGTGCCATGACAATCTTACTTTATGACTACACAGTACTCCAATGTA
>NW_008331876.1:0-743 GCF_000622305.1 Nannospalax galili | reverse complement strand
GAGGGATCGGGACTTCATACCGGCTGTTGTTGGCGTCATAGATCTAGGTCAGAGGAAATTGATTTAAGGATAGATGGGGTGGACACATATGTTAACATCTTATTCATTAAAAAGAGCGAGTAGCAATGATGTAGGAATTTTCATCACAAAGAAAAGATAGAAAAATATGAACAGCCTAACTTTTTGTGTAGGTAAATTCACAATGCATTGATGTCCCAAAACCTCACACTGTTGACCATAAAGATTTAAAGTTACTATCTGTTCATTATGGTGGTGCATGCCTCTAATCTCAGAAATCCGGAGGCAGAGGCAGGCAGATCTCTGTGAGTTCAAGACAGGACTGGTCTACATAATGATTCCAGGACATTCCTTTGGAAAGCTGTACCCTTAGCAAACTGACAGAGTCTGGATACTATGGGATGTTTTTGTTTCTTTCTTTGTTTGTTCGTTTGTTTGCTTTGTTTCTCTCATTTTTCGTCTTCTCTAAGTTCATGCTACAGGGGCTTTAATGTACCAATGAACAAGGAAAAGTTTAACAGATAGACCTGTCTGTTATGTCCATTTTTTTGGTACTTGTCATATTAACACGTTCCCTTTGACATTGGTACTGACTTGAAAAATCATTCTCAAGTCAGTGTGGCACTTATAAATACATTTTTTATTACTGGAGTGTGGGTAAAAGAATGTATACAAATACCTGAAAAATTTTCAAAAATAAAAAACATATTCCCCTCAAAACTGAA
>NW_008331875.1:0-415 GCF_000622305.1 Nannospalax galili | reverse complement strand
GTCTAAATAACTTTTTATATAGACTTAAGTCTAATGTCTGGGACATGTAATTCCTTGAACACTTAAAGAAATATACTGACAATTTTAGTCTCTGGTTGTACTTCCTTTTGGGTGTTTAAGACCATATAGTTGGCCCAAATAAACAATTTATTTTTACTCTTAAGGTCATTTGAGTGTCTGTTCCTCAGGGGTCCCATGGGCTTGGGAGGAGCCCTTGGCTCCTTTCTTTTACCAGTTCCATCTATGTGAAGATAAGTCAAAGGTCCTGCTCAACCATGTCTAGCTTCACTTGGAGCATGAATGAGATGGTTCCTCTGAGTTGACCCTCCTCTTTGTAGACAGGACACTGGTTCAAATCCATCTGATGGGGTCTCCATGGCCTCCCTGAACAAGAGGTCAGGTGACTCACCACAGT
>NW_008331874.1:0-800 GCF_000622305.1 Nannospalax galili | reverse complement strand
TGCAGGTCTCAGACTTCCTAGTAGGGAAAATGTTCGTTCAACCTCCCTTTGTCCTAATTTATATCCATCTCTCTTTTCAAAACTGTCTTCTGTCCAAGTATCTCTGTTATCTTTCCCTGTCATTCTCTCTTTTTCTCTCCATCCCTACTTTAGATGTGTTTCTGTGTGTGTGTGTTTAGATGCGTTTCTGTGTGTGCTTTGAGCACATTCACAGAACATAAAAATGTAGCATATATAGTATAACTATGCAGTAATAGTTACATATAAACACATAAATATAGATTCTCTGTGATAAAAATCACTAGCCATTGATGATGGATGCTAATAATTCATTCATTTGAGGAATGTGCTGTATATTAATCAATTTCATCTTCATTAAGATACTAAATTTCATGAGATGGGTTTTATTACAGAATTTGAGTAACCATACTTAACATCATACTATGCAATTAGGTGGACTGCAACATATTTCTTAGGATCCGTATATATCAAACACTGCCATGGCAAAAATATACCCATTCCAAAGAAACAAATACTTGATTTTTCACATATATGTCTCATTTATATAAAAGAAATAGAAGCAAGAAAAAAATCAAGGGAATGTTAGTCATCTATTATTTTATGTTTTTTTTCTTTTATTCGTTTGCTTTATCAGGTGAACATGCAGCTTCAGACTGTGTCCAATTCCACCATGGTGACCGAGTTTCTCCTGGATGTTTTTGCTGAGACATGGGAGCTGAGGCTTCTAATAAGCATGCTGTTCCTGCTGATGTACCTGGGCAGCTTGATAGGAAACTTTA
>NW_008331873.1:0-295 GCF_000622305.1 Nannospalax galili | reverse complement strand
GTGCTGGGATTCAAACCCGGGTCTTCTGCTAGAACAACCAGTGTTCTTAACGACTGAGCCATCTCTCCAGCCCCCAATATTACTTATTTATTACTTTTATGTGTATGCATGTATTGCCTGCATGTAGGTAAGTGCACCCGTGTCGTGCAATGGCCGCAGAAGACAGAAGAGGCTGCTGGAACCCCTAGAACTGGAATTACGGGCAGCTGTTAGCTGCTATGTGGGGGTTGGGATTTGAACCCGGGTCTTTTGCAAGAATGGTCAGTGTTCTTAACCGCTGAGCCATACCCCCCCC
>NW_008331872.1:10603-11066 GCF_000622305.1 Nannospalax galili | reverse complement strand
CATGGGTCTATAGTGTTGGCATTGTAGCATTGTGTTGTAAGATTGGAGCATGTTTATGTCAGAATGGAACATTGAGAAGTCATGCTGTAATATTTTGATGGCGTATTGGATCAATATAATATCACATGGGAGAATAATGCTGGCCCATTGGAGCTTTGTGATGTCACAATAGAGCATTGTTTTATGACAAAGGAATATTGTGAAGTCATATTGTAACTTCGTGATGCCATATTGGAGCAATGTAGTCGCTCATGGGGCAATAGTATTGGAACATTGGAGCATTCACATTAGTCGATAGTGTTGGCATTGGAGCATAGTGATGTAAGATTGGAGCATTTTTATGTCAGAATGGAACATTGAGAAGTCATGTTGTAATATTTTGATGGCTCATTGGAGCAATGTAATATCACATGGGGTAAAAGGGTTGGTACATTGGAGCATTGTGATGTTACAATAGAGCTTT
>NW_008331872.1:5389-9864 GCF_000622305.1 Nannospalax galili | reverse complement strand
GGCACATTGGAGCAATATATTGGCACATGGGGTGATAGTGTCAGCACAGTGGAGCATTGTGATGTCATATTCAAGCGTTGTTACATCACAATGGATTATTGTGAAGTCATATTGTTACATTGTGATTTCACACTGGATCATTGTGATGTCACATTGGAACATTGATCAGTCAAATTGTAACACTGTCATGACACATTGGAGCAATATAATGTCACACGGGGCGTTACTGTTGGAACTTTGGAGCATTGTGATGAAACCCTGGAGCATTGTGATGACAAAATCGAACATTGCAAAATTATAATGTAACAATATGGAGCATTGTGATGACACAACGAACATTGTGAACCCATTATATAACATTGTGATGGCACAATGGAGCATTGAGAATTCAAATTATAAAATTGTGATGGCACATGTGAGCAATATAATGGCATATGTCAGGTTAGTCTTGGCACATTGGAGCTCTGTGATTTCAAATTGGAGCATTGTGATGTCACAATGGAACATTGTGATGGCACATTGGAGCAACATAATGGCACATGGGTAGACAGTGTTGTCACATTGGAGCATTGTGGTGTCATATTCAAGGACTGTTACATCACAATGGATTATTGTGACGTCATATTGTAACATTATGAATGCACACTGGAGCACTGTGATGTCAAATTGAAGCATTCAGAAGTCACAATGGAATGTTTTGAAGTCATATTGTAACATTGTGATGGGACATTGAAGCAATAAAATGGCACATGGGGCGATAGTGTTGTCACATTGGAGCCTTTTGATGTCACCTTGGAACATTGCATAGTCAAATTGTAACATCGTCATGACATATTGGAGCACTATATTGTCACATGTGGCGTTAGTGTTGAGATTTGGAGCATTGTAATGGCACATTGAAGCATTTGATTTCACAGAGGAGCATTGTGATGACAATCCGGAGCATTGTGATGACACAATCGAACATTGTGAAATCATAATGTAACATTGTGATGTCACAATGGATTATTGTGATGTCAAAAAGTAACATTGTGAAGTTACATTGTAACATTGTGATGCCAAATTAGGGCAATATAATGGTATGTGGGGCGATAGTGGTGGCATATTGGAGCATTGTGATGTCACATTCGAGCATTGTGATGTCACAAGGGAACATTCAGAAGTCATATTGTAACATTGTTGGCATATTGGAGCAATATACTAGCACATGGACCTATGGAGTTCGCACATTAAAGCATTGTGATGTCACTTTCGAGCATTGTAATTGAACATTGGTATACTTTGCAGTCATATTGTAACACAGTGATGGCACCATGGAGCCTTGTGATGTAACAATGCATCATTGTGAAGTCATATTGTAACATTGTGATGGCACATTTGGGACCATAGTTTTAGCACATTTGAGCATTTTGATGTTATATTGGAACATTGAGAAGTCATATTGTAGTATTTTGATGGCATATTGGAGCAATATATTGGCATAGGGGATGATTTTATTGACTCATTGGAGTATTATGATGTCACAAAGGAACACTGAGAAGTCGTAGGTTAGCTTTGTGATGGCACATTGAAATAATACAATGGCACATGGGGCAGTAGTGTTACATTGGAGCATTGTGATATCACAAAGGAACAATGTGAATTCGTATTGTAACATTTTAATGGCATTATGTAGCAATATATAGCCACATGGGGCAAAAGTATTGGCATATTGGGTGATGTCACCTTGGAGCATTGTGATGTCACAATGGAACATTGTGAAGTCATATTGTAACATTGTCATGGAACATTGGAGCAACATAAAGGCACATGGGGCGATAGTATTGTTACATGGGAGCATTGTGATGTCACATCTGAACCCCAGAAGTCGTATTGTAACATTGTGAAGGCATATTGGAGCAATATAAGGGCACACAGGGCGGTAATTTTGGGACTTTGGAGAATTGGGATGTCATGTTGGCGCACTGTGATATCACAATGGAGCACTGTAAACTCATATTTTAACATTGGGATGGCACCATAGAGCATTGTGATGGCACAAGGGGCCATAGTGTTGGCACATTGGAGCATTGTGATGTCACACTGGAGCATTGTGAAGTCATATTGTAACATTGTGATGTCACATAAGAGCAATATAATGTCACATGAGGTGGTAGTCTTCGCACATTGGAGCATTTTCATGTCACAATGGAGGACTTTGAAGTCACAATCGAACATTGAGATGTCCCAATGGAACATTATGAAATCATTGTAACATTGTGATGGCACATTTGAACAATATAATGGCACATAGGGCGTTAGTGTTGGTACACTGGAGCATTGTGACGTTACGTTGGAGTATTGTGATTTCACAATGCAGCATTGTGAAGTCATATTGTAGCAATGTGATGGCGCATTGGAGCAATAGGATATCACATGGGCAATAGTGTTGGCACATTGCAGTATTGTGATTCACATTGTGAAGTGATATTGTTCCAGTGTAATGGCACATTGGAGCAATATAATGACACATGGGGAGATAGCGTTTGCACATTGGAGCATTGTAATATCACAATGAAACATTGTGAAGTCATATTGAAATATTGTTCAGGTACTATGGAGAATTGTGTAGTCAAATTTTCTGATTGTGAGGGTACATTGAGTACCACGTTTGCATATTGAGCATGATCACGACACAATGGATCATGCTAATGACACTATTGCGCATCATGTTGGCACAATGACCATTGTGATGGCATATAGATGCGTTGTAATGGCACAAGGGAACCTTGAGAAGAAGTATTATTAAAATGTGATGGCACATTTGAGCCATATAATGACACAAGGGGGGTTAATGTTGGCACATTGGAGCATTGCTATTTCACATTGGAGCACTGTGATGTAACAATGGATCCTTGTGAAGTCATATTGTAACATTGTGATGGCACCATAGGCCATTTTGATTTCACATGGAGTGATAGTATTGGCACATTGAAGCATTTTGATGTCTCACTGAAGCATTGTGAAGTCACAATGTAATATTGTGAAGTCATATTATAACATTGTGATGGCACATTGAAGCAATATAATGGCACATGAGGCGATAGTGTTGGCATTGGAGCATTGTGATGTAAGATTGGAGCATTTTTATGTCAGAATGGAACATTGAGAAGTCATGCTGTAATATTTTGGTGGCTCATTGGAGCAATACAACATCACATGCAGCAATAATGTTGGCATATTTGAGCATTGTGATGTCGCAATGGAGCATTGTGATGTGAGAAACGAATAGTTTGAAGTCATATTGTAACTTCGTGATGCCACATTGGAGCAATGTAATCACTCATGGGGCAAGAGTATTGGAACATTTGAGCATTGTGATTTCCCAATGGAACATTGAGAAGTCATGTTGTCACGTTGTGGTCACACATTGCAGCAATATAATGGCACTTGGGGAGATAGTGTTGGCACATCGGAGAACTGTGATGTCACATTGAAGCATAGTGAAATCACATCAGAACATTGTGAAGTCATATTGTAACATTATGATGGCACATTTGAGACCATAGTGTTAGCACATTGGAGCATTGTGATGTTATAACGGAACATTGAAAATTCACATTGTAGCATTTTGATGGCATATTGGAGCAATATATTGGCACATGGGGCGATAGTATTAGCTCATTGGAGTATTGTGATGTCACAAAGGAACACTGAGAAGTCATAGGTTAGCATTGTGATGGCACATTGAAACAAGAAATTGGCACATGGGGCGATAGTGTTACATTGGAGCATTGTGATTTAGATGGAACATGGGGCCATACTGTTGGCACATTCAATCATTGTGATGTCACATTTGAGAATTTTGAAGTCAAGCTGGAACACTGTTAAGTCTATTGTAACATTGTGATGGCACCATGGATCATTGTGATGTCACATTTGATGATTCTGATGTAACAAGGGAACATTGTGAAGGCATATTGTAAAATTACAATGACATACTGGAGCAATATAATGGTAATTGTGGAGATAATGTTGGCATATTGGGGCATTGTGCAGTCATACTAGCATTGTGAAGTCAAAATTGAACATTGTGAAGTCATATTGTAGCACTCTTAATGGCAAATTGGAATATTGTGATGTCACATTGGAGCATTGTGATGTCACACTGGATAATTGTGATGTCACAATGGAGTATTGTGATGGGATATTGGAACAATATACTAGCAATTTGGACCTATGTTGTTAGCATATTAAAGCATTGTGATGTCACATTGGAGCATTGTAATTGCACATTGGTAGAATTTGCAGTCATATTGTAACACAGTGATGGCACCATGGAGCATTGTGATGTAACAATGAAACACTGTGAAGTCATATTGTAACATTATGATGGTACATTTGAGACCATAGTGTTAGCATTGTGATGTTATAATGGAACATTGAAAAGTCATATTGCAGCATTTTGATTACATATTGGAGCAATATATTGGGAT
>NW_008331872.1:4155-4965 GCF_000622305.1 Nannospalax galili | reverse complement strand
ATTGTGTCATATGGAGCTTTATGACTTTGAGGGCAGACCTCAGAGATTCACACAGATTGTGGAGAAGTGACAGAAAAATAGTCTGACCCTTTCACCTGCTAAACTAGAGCAGTAATGCATTTACCCCTTTTTCTTTTAAAATTCTTTTTAAGACTTCATTGAAAAAGAATTATGGCTTTAAATTAAAAAAAATCCTACACATATGTGATTGTTTGAATGAAAATGTCCCCCATAGGCTCCAAATGTTTGGAATTTTGTCCCCAGGTGATGGCGCTGTTCTGGGAGTTTTCAGAAGGTGTGGCTATCCTGGAGGAAGCATGTCACTGGGGGTGGGCTTACAGAGTTCTTAAGCCTGGCCAGATCTCCAGTCAGCCTCTCACTTCCTTTGCCTGCATGATGATGTGAGAGGTTCACTTCTACTGCTCCTGCTCCTACCACTTCCTGCCACCATGCTTCCATGCCATGAAGGACTGTAATTCCTCAGGAACCATAAGCTCAAACAAACTCTTCCTTCTATAAATTGCTTTGATCAGTATTTCTATCACAGCAAGAGGAAAGTGACTAATACAACATACATAGTATCTTCAGCAGTAAGGTCTTACCATTAAGTTCTTATGAGTAACCAAGAGCAATAGCAATAGCCAGTATTGTGTGAGGGTCTATGAGATCACCCCTGGTCAAAATTTCCCAAAAAGGAAGCCAATTCCAAGTATTGAGATTTTTATTGGTTAACCTATGGTGTCTGTGGAGAACTGGACCCTGTTGTGGGTTGACACCATTTAAATTACTTTTATATTGCATATGTAAATG
>NW_008331872.1:1781-3847 GCF_000622305.1 Nannospalax galili | reverse complement strand
CTCTGTAGTAGAATATGGAGTTCTTTGGGTATGTGCACAAAAGTGGTTTGGCTGAATCATGTGGTAGATCTATTTCTACCTTTTTGAGGAACCTCCTCACAGATTTCCATAGTAGCTGCAATATTCTGCACTCCCACCAGCAGTGAAGAAGTGTTCCCCTTTCCCAAAATCTTGCAAGCATTTTTTGTTTGTTCTTTGGAACTTAGCCATTCTGACTTGGTAAAGATAAATCTCAATGTAGTTTTAATTTGCATTTTCCTAATAATTAATGACATTTATCATTTTCTTTTGTATTTTTTGATGAAATTCTGTAATTTTCATACAATATGCTTTGATGGCATTCAGAGACACTCCCCTCTCCATACCTTACCCAACTGTACTCTACCAAATTTAATAAACTCATGAATGAATACATACATATATATCCTATAGAGCAAGATTTGGGTCCCCCAGTGTCCTTCAGTTGGATACATGCACTGGGCCTACGAAGAGTCCCAAACCTATAAGACACTGTCTTTCCACCTCTCTTCAGCCATGAATTACTTATGTTCGGCCTGGAGAGATGACTCAGCAGTTAAGAGCCCTGGCTTCTCTTGCAGAGGACTTCGGTACAGTTCCCCACAAGCACATGTTTGCTAACAACCATCTGTAACTCCAGTTCCAAGAGGTCTGATGTCCTCTTATGATCTCCATGGGCATGGCACGACACAAGTGCACTTACACACGTACAGGCAGTAACTCATACACATACAATCAAAATAATAAATAATTTATTTTTAAGCTTCTTAGGTTGCAATGGGTTTTGTGGCCTGCTTCACCATGTCTATGCTGGACTTTATTATTCAGTGTGAGCTCACATAAGGCTTGTGCATGCAGTCAACATTGCTGTGAGCTCATATGAGTAAATAACCAGCTGTCTGGAAGACTGTTTCCTTGTGGTCATCAAACACCTCTAATTCTTACAATCTTTCTGTCTCCTCTTCCACATGATCCCTGAGTCTTGGAATGCAGAGGTTTGAAATAGGTGTCCTATTCAGGAATAAACACTCTGCTGCCTCTTGTTCTCTGCACATTGGCTAATTTTTGTTCTCTCTGTTAATCACCATCTGCTGCATATTGAAACTTCTGCAGTGAGAGTTAAGGGATCCATTCATCCTAAGTGCAAAGTTTGCATTGAATATGTGTCACTTAAGATTAAGTGTTTCACACTTATTCTCCATATCGACCAGTTCTGGAATTCCATAGTAGTTGCCATTGTTTAATTGGAATTCCATAATAGTTGCCATCTGTTGCAAAAAGAAGCTTCTTTGATGATGGGCAAGAGGTATATTTGTCTGTAAATATAAGGATGCATATTTAGAATAAAGTAAGAAATTATGTTGTCCTATAGATGTGGCCTAAGTGTTTTTTTTCTCTGGGATCTATGACATCTCCAGCCATATATTTGACGATGTTTATTATACTTCACATGAGTTCCCTCCCATTGAGTGGACCTTAATTCCAATTAAACAGCTGTTGATTCCCCACAAGATGAAAGTGTCATTACCATACTAAGAGCAATAAACATATTCCTTATTCTTTTGGGTTTCATCTTTTCTCTGCTTAGCTCCTTACCCCAAGTTTTAATTGGGTGGTTTATTATTATTAATTTTTAGGATTTTTTTATTCTAGATATTAACCCTCTGTCAGAAGTTTAGCTCATAAAGATTCTTCCCATTCAATAGGTTGCCTGTTCATTCAAATAATGATTTAGTCTTCTGTATAGGAGCTTTTTAGTTCCATGAGGTCCTATTTGTCAGTTGCTGAACTTAATGCCTGCAGTGTCTTTTTCAGAAATTCTTTTCCTGTGATATTAAGTTCCACTGCATTCACAACACTCCCCTCTATAAGTTTCAGGGTATCAGGTCTTATGAGGAAGTCCTTGATCTACTTGGAATTGAATCTTGATCAAGGTGACATATAGATATCTAATTTTACTCTCCTATATATAGCTATCCAGTTTGACGAGCACCATATACTGTAAATGCTGTCTTTTGTTCAAGGTGCGTTTGGGGACCCTTAGTAAT
>NW_008331872.1:936-1633 GCF_000622305.1 Nannospalax galili | reverse complement strand
CAGCTCTTCTTCTATTGTTCAGGATTGTTTGGGCTATCATAGATTTCTTATGTTTCCATATGAGATTTGAGATTCTTTTTTCAACTTCTGTGAAGAATTGGGTTTGAATTTTAATAAGGATTGCATTGAATCTTTAGATTGCTTTTGGTAGGATAGCCATTTTCACAATATTAATCCTACTGATCCATGAACATGGTATATTTTTCCATCTTCTGGTATCTTCCTCAATTTCTTTCCTCAAGGTCTTAAAATTTTAATTATACAGGTCTTTCACTTCTTTGGCTAGATTTGTTCCAAGCTAGTTTATGTTTTTTGAGGCTATCATGAATTTGGTTTGTCCCCTGATTTATTCTCAGAATGTTTCTTGGTTGTGTATAGGAAGGCTCCTGATTTTCAAATGTTAATTTTTTATCCTCTTACATTATCGAATGTGTTTATCAGCTTTAGGAGTTTTCTGGTTGAGTCTTTATAGTCTTTTATGTACGTAGTCATATTATATGCAAACACGGGTAATTTGACTTCTTCCTTTGCAATTTGTACCCCTTTATCTCCCTCATTTGTTTTACTGATCTAGCTAAAACATCAAGCAATATATGGAACAGAAATTAAGAGAATATACAACCTTTTTAGTTCCTTATTTTAGTCGAAATGCTTTGAGGTTTTCTTCAGCTAGTATGATGTCAACTTTGCGCTTGTC
>NW_008331872.1:0-584 GCF_000622305.1 Nannospalax galili | reverse complement strand
TGCTTACATAAAAATGATTTGAAAGTGTTCCTTCCTCTTCTATCTTGCAGAATTTGATGGGTGTTGAAATTGGTTCTTTTTTGAAAATCTGGCAGAATTATTCACTGTATCTGTGATGTCCTGGGATTTTCTTTTTAACTTGGGATATTTGAAAATATTGCTTATATCTTACTTGCTCTTGTGGGTTTATTTAAATTATCTCATCTTGGATTAATTTTGTTATGTCATACAAATCTAGAAATTCATTGATATCTAGTAGATTTTCGAATTTGTGGAATACAGGCCACCAAAGTAAGTTCTGGTTCTCTGAAAATCTTCAGTATCTCTTGTATCGTTTCCCTTTTGCATCTATGATTTTATTGAGTCTTCTTTCAGTTAAATTGACGAAAGTTTTGTCAATCTGGTTAATCTATTCAAAGCACTCACTCTTCATCCCATTGATTCTTTGTATTATTTTTTTTTTCATTTCTATTTGATTGATTTTTACCACAATTTTACTATCTCTTCTCATCTAGGTTTTTTGGGGCGGTTGCTCTTGTTTTTCTAAGGCTTTCAAGTGCATGATTAAGTTGTTAGTATGCAAC
>NW_008331871.1:0-2576 GCF_000622305.1 Nannospalax galili | reverse complement strand
ACAGAGATCTGCCAGCCTCTGCCTCCCAAGTGCTGGGACTACAGGTGTGTGCCATCACACCCGGCTGAAATTTGTCTTTAATAGTAACATTCTTGAATGAAGGCTTATTTATTTGTTTTTAGACTCATGTAGCCCAGGCTGGCCTGGAATTCCTGATCATTCTGCCTTCATCTCCCAAGTGCTGTGACGGCAGATAGTACCTCAGCTTAGCTCAGAGAGCATTCTTGTATCTGGAAAACAAAACCTGACAATCAGCACATCTCCTTTCCTCTACTCCAAATCTTTGCCTCTACTGAGACAAGCTACACTGAGAAAAGTGTATGTTTATGGTGTGGAGTGTGCCTTGAGTAGAGAAAATAACTCCACAGTAAGTTCATGTTAGCAAGAATGTGCTCAGTGGAGGTGCTGACTTGGGTGTGCAAGTCAGCATTGTGTTCCTGACTCACCTACTAGGTCCTTGCTCCTGGGGCAAGGCACATAACCTTGGTGAGCCTTTGCTCTCTCTTTTGTAAAATCAAAATACTTCATGATTAATCAACAAAATTCACAGAGCATGTACTTGGTCTTAAAGAAAATGTTCTAAGTATCTAAACTTTATAAATATCATGTAATGTATATGTATGGCATGATCAAACATCAGCTAATAAAGATGCTACTTGTAACATTATTATTATTTTGTCTTTTTTGAGACAGGGTCTCCCTGTAGCCCCAGCTGGCCTGGAACTCACTATGTAGACCAGGCTGGTCTTGAACTCACAGAGTTCCACATGCCTCTGTCTCCTGAGTGCCGGGATTAAAGGTGTGCACCACTACACCCAGCTTATAACAAGTATTATTATTATTATTACTTTATTATCATTAGTAGTAGTGTGTGTGTGTACATGTTTGTGTGTATGTATGTGTACATGTGTGTGGCAGGTACATATGGAGTCCAGAGGTCAATGTTTGGTGTTGTTCCTCAGGAGCTGTCTATCTTGTTTTTGAGATAGGGCTTCTCATTTGCCAGGGGCTTACTAATCATTCTGGGATGGCTGGCCAGAAAGCTCTAGGGATCCACTTATCTTCATCTCCCCACCACCGGGATTATGAGCATATAGTATCATGCCACATGTTTGTATTTTAACACAGGTTCTGGGGCTTGGACTCTGCATGCTTGCATGGCATGGATTTTACCAATTGGGACATTCCCACAGCCTGAGAACTGCTATTGACACAATGCCTAAGGCGGTACTAATTTTGTTCTTTCCTATTTTGAGAACCAGGGTTAGAGACACAAGGTTGTTTTTCAAGAAGCAGACCCCAAATAGGCCATCACAATCTAAACTAAAGCAGCTATGAGAGAGTTACATGCACTGCAGTGGGAGGCAGAGTGGTGGGTCATCTGCTGGAGGTGGAGGACTGAGGAATCCTTTCGTGGGCTGTCAAGAGGAGGTGACCCTCAGGTACCACTGTCACTCATAGGCAGATGATGTGTTCTGCTGTCACCTCTCTGGTAAGTGCAGGCAAGGAGTGTGCTGGCAAATACCTGCTGCCGGGAAATGCAGCAACCTGGGTGGAAAGTCCTGCCAGCACATCCGGGGGTTTCCATCCTTTAAATATGAACTATACTCAAAATGTCCAGACCAGTGACTCAAGTTCTTACCATTTGAGATCTTAACAAACTGCGTGGTACATAGTTTATGGTGTTTGTGTTTAGATAAGTAGTCATGAATGCCATGGGATTTGGTGGCCATGAAGGCAAGTGTGTGCTCGTGAGTGTGCACGGGTATGCATGTGCTGAGTTGGAGCCCAGGAAAAACCACAACATGCTTCTTCCTTTTATACTATTAGACTCAAAAGAAAAGAGTGAATTTTTTTCCTCATTTTAAATTTAGTTTAAAAATTTTTTTACTGTGAAAGAAATTTAAGTGGAGAAGGAACAAACCATTTTTCTCCTACTTTTTCTTTTTATTTGCATTTTTATTTATCTGTTTTTGCATGTGTATGCATTACGGTGTGCATGCAGTAATGTGCACACTCACATGCATGGGCAGGGGTATGTACACATGTGTGCTTGTGCAGTTGGAGGCCGATGCCAGGTGTCTTCCTTGATTGTTTCCCACTTTATTTATTCAGTCATGGTCTCTCATGAGACCCACAGCTTGCTGATTCTGCTGGTCTAGCTAGACATTTTACCCTGGGGATCCCCTCTTACCTGGCTTCCATGTGGGTATCAGGGATCCAAACTCTGGTCCTCATGCTTGTATAGCAAACATTTTATCCACTGAGCCATCTCCTCAGCCCAGTTATTTGTGTTAAACTTTGCCACTAAAAGAGACCCCCGCCCCCAATTCTTTTCTGCTTTAAGGGTGGAAGGTTTGACTCAGCACATGACTGGCATTTACCACTGTTCAGGTTTCTTCCATTCTTCTTCCCTGGATAGTCAGTGAAACTGTCTTGTCTCCAGAGTCAGTTTTGATATATTTCGTTTTGACCTTCTGTTCTGTGATGGGCCACCTGGTGTGACTGGTCCCTGAGCTTCAGCACAGCCTGTGGTGGCGGTGGTGGGAGGGCAAGGTGGGATGGGCTGTGATAAG
>NW_008331870.1:0-883 GCF_000622305.1 Nannospalax galili | reverse complement strand
CAAGAGTAATTAGCATTACAAGTTCTAGACAGGGAACTAGAAAAAAATCAGGACATGGCAATTTTCAAATGTTCATACACGTGTCCACTGGAGTTTCTTGACAAGGGTTTCCAAAAGCATCCCTCTACTGGGTTCTTCCTCATTTTTGTTTTGTCTTCCAAGATTGGACTACTTGGCTGGGAAGCATAACTGGATACTCAGGTGAAGTTCACCTGTGTGCACTCCTTTTAATGAATGAGCACAACTGCCAACAAGCCCAATTGTGACTATGTTTACCGATCAGGCTCAGCCAAAGTCATGATGATGGTAGTTATTTCATGCAGAAGGGACTGCTGTATAGCATCACCTTATTAAAAGGATCTGGAATTTAAAAGGATTTGGTGCAGGAGCCACATATGAGGGAGAACATATGTCGTTTGTTTTTCTGTGTCTGTTACTTAGTATAACAGTGTCGAGATCCATCAATTTACTTGCAAATTTCATTGTTTCTGTTAGGGTTCCAAATAGCAGCAGCTTCCCCCCCTCCCCAACCGGGACCTACAGACTTTGGAGCCCAGAAAAGGGAACTTAGCTGATAAGCACCTTGACCTTTGAGGTCAAGAAGAACAAACTCTGCTGAGAAATCCTCGTGCCTCTGCCTCTTCAGCATAATCCTACCGGTGTGCGCCACCACGGCCGGCGGATGACGGCGCGGAGGGAGACCTACTTGAGGGATGGGCTGCTGATGCACATCCTGCTTCCCCCTCCCTGATTCCATACCCTAAAGCCCCCGTATATAAAGTCCCAGCTCACAACCCGTGAGCTGACATCTTTCCCTTCCCCGATGGTACCGAAACCCGGCTCTTACTTCAAGGGACCTCGCATGTAAAACTTTTGGACTCGC
>NW_008331869.1:0-529 GCF_000622305.1 Nannospalax galili | reverse complement strand
TCAAAGGGGTTTTTTTAGTAGGAAAACTAGTGCTTGGATGGGCAACTTTGGTTGTATCTTATTTACAACTGCTTGGGACAGGTCAGAACTGATCATTGTGACAACACGTTGTGCCTCCAGAGGGACCTAGCAGGGAATGGAGACCATATCAGTATCCCGCAAGAGGTCAGAGAGCAGTGTAAGCTCTTCTGTGGACATGAGTAAGAAGCCCTGTATCCAACTGATGTTGCCACAGAGGGTCTGCACTTCTGAAAGTGTAACCTCATCTGGTAAGGTAAGAACAGGAGCTATGGGCCAGATGACATCTTGAATAGAGTGGCCCAAAAAGGTATAAGGGGCATGTAACTTTATCTGCTGCAATAGTAAGACCTAATGCCTGTAGGTTTGTTCTGAGTTTTTGAAAAGCTCCTGCAAGATCTTAGGATCCTTATGGGTGATAAGAATGTCATCCGTATAATGTAAAATATAAACTTCAGTCAGCAAAGGTCTGCAGGCATGGGCCATATAATATTGGCAAATAGTAGAACTG
>NW_008331868.1:0-492 GCF_000622305.1 Nannospalax galili | reverse complement strand
TTTTCACTATTATAAACACATTGTTAGAATTATTCTTTCTACAGAATAAAGTGCTTAGATACACAACCGAGATATATTTTTCTACAAAAAGAGATTGACACTCATGGCAATATTCTTTTTCACACAATTCTTAGGAAACAGGTTTTAACACAAAAGGCTTCAGTTCATTCGTTTTCACTCTTATAAACACATTGTTAGAACTACTCTTCTTTCCACAGAAAGCAAGCATTTAGATACACAACTGAGATATATTTTTCTAAAGCACAAAGAGACTGACACTCATGGCAATACTCTTTTGAATACAATTCGTAGGAAACGGGTTTTAACACAAAATGCTTCGGTTCATTTGTTTTCACTATTGTAAACACAATGTTAGAAATTCTGTTCTTTCTACAGAAAACAAGCACTTAGATAAACAACCGAGACATATTTTTCTAAAGGAAAGGTACTGACACTAATGGCAATACTCTTTTTCATACAATTCGTAGGAAA
>NW_008331867.1:0-219 GCF_000622305.1 Nannospalax galili | reverse complement strand
GAAGAAGGACGTGAAACACTCAGTAAGCCAATTAGAAACGACAGGAGAAAGTCCAACCAATAGGATGAACGAAATGGAAAACAGAGTATCAAGACTGGAAGAAAAGGGGATGAACTAGACCACTCAAGCAAAGAATATGAAAAATTTAAGAAATCACAAGACTGGAACATGCAGGAATTGTGTGACACCATAAAAAGACCAAACTTAATAATCATAGGC
>NW_008331866.1:4643-6261 GCF_000622305.1 Nannospalax galili | reverse complement strand
CCAGTGGCCAGTGGACCTCACATCCTGAGAAAAGTACACGGGTGAAGTAGGAACAGGATTTGGCTGGACAACACTCCAGTACTAGAGGAAATTTCACCACCAAAAGCCGTGGCCAGCCACCGCATCCAGGAGATACGAGCCACGGTGCCACAGGATGTGGCCCACCGGAAAAGCTTGCGGGGCCAGACCTGCCTTCCTCCAGGCCACGGCGGAGAAGCCTGTGGACCCGCCATGCCATCCCGAGAGTGTGCGCGGGACCCTGGGCGCCCAGCGACGCCGCCGCTCCCAGAGACGCCTGTGGTCAGACCCGCGCCGCGACTCGCCAGGTGTGGTGGGGACCCCGAGATACCTGCGCACACCATGCCAGGGGCCCAGAGAGATCCCTATATCTGGCTCCCAACGTGGGAGCCTCTGAACCTCGTGCCACAATGTGAGAGCCTCTGAACCTCGTGCCAGCTAGGAGCTGGTGCCCACAGAAATGCTAGATCCGTAAGTATCCCTCCCACTCAGGAGGGTAATCTAATCTCTTCCTCTCTTCTAAATTTCCTCCTTTTCTTTTCCGGTCTAGAAGTCCTCGCGAGGGACCGCTAGGGCCAGAGAGACAACTGAGGTTTTCTGGCCAGGGCTATCCCCTGGTGTTAACTGAAGGTCTCTCTGACCCCCTAGGGGACCCCGACTGACTATACAGGTGTGGACAAAGACCACTATCTAGACATCTCTTTAATATCAAACCTGGTGATGCATCGGCCAATTAAAAACCATTAGGGTGGCTGCCAGCCTCTCAAATTTTCGGGCAGGTCTTGTGACTGGGGACCACTGTGATCCCCTGAAATTTTAATTTCAGGAACGTTCCTTTGGGAACCATCACTTCATCCCATTTTTCTATCTGAACACTGCTAGGAAATATCCCTAAAGTTCTAAGCTATAGAGTCAGGCAGATCCCTCTACCCTGCCCCCAAGTGTTCAAACAACACTGAAACCAGTTCAGTGAAAATTCAAATTAGCTAACCCCTGCCGAGCAGCCTGCAGCTCCAAGGACAAAAGATTTAAAGTGACACATTTTTTTTCTGCAGTCTCAGCCAAGGCGCTTCAGCCCTCTAGTGTCCAACTGCTGTAAAAACATCTTCCCCTTACAATGAGAAGCTCTGTATCATGCCAGAGAAAGCACCAAATTCATTCTCTTAAAAACCTACTTAAATCTAGAGGATTAAAAATTTCAAAAGAGGAAAGCTTAAAATTTTGGAATGAGGTGTACCAATTTACACCCTGGATCTTATCAGCAGACATATCTGATCCAGAGGTTTGGAACTTTCTTTCACATTTGGCTTATAAGAAAGAAGCCCAAGAAAAACATGATTTTCCTCTTTCCTTTTTCCCAATAATGGCAGCCATCCAGCAATGCTTAAAAAACCCACCTAAAATTGAAGAAAGTTTACAAACATCAGAGAATAATAAAAGAGAGGTTGTAAGTGATAAAAAAAAAAACCCTGCAGACTGTCCAGTAGCAGATTCAACAAAAGCCAGACAAAATCCACCCATCAGTAAAATTGATCCTCACCCCTCTCTTGCTGATTCAACAAGCCCAGATACTAACACCCAAATTTCAAAAGCTTCCAAA
>NW_008331866.1:0-1263 GCF_000622305.1 Nannospalax galili | reverse complement strand
ATGGCCACCAACCCTCAGGGGCTAAAATCTAATGCCCTCTGGCAAACTGATGTAACCCATGCTCCCCAATTCGGCAGACACAAATACGTATTTGTAACTGTAGACACATACTCCCATTTCCTTTGGGCTACTGCCCAAACTGATGAAAGTTCAAAAAAATCTAATAAATCACATGCTCTCTTCTTTTGCTATCATGGGCCTCCCTGCACAACTAAAGACAGACAATGGCCCAGCATTTACAAGCTCCTCATTTAAAAATTTTTGTGAAGCGTGGAAAGTCACCCATCCCACTGGCATCCCATACAACCCACAGGGACAAGCCATTGTGGAAAGGTCACACAAAACCTTAAAGGACCAATTAAAAAGACAGGCTCAAAAAACATATTCTCCCAATATTCAATTAATCTTAGCCTTGTTTACCCTTAATGTACTTAATGTATATAGAGGGACAGATGCTCCTCCCATCACCCGACACTGGGCTCAAACACACCCAGTACCTCCCATCATGGTTAGATGGAAGGACCCCTTTGATGGACTCTGGAAAGGACCAGATCCATTGTTAACAACAGGGAGAGGATTTGCTTGTGTTTTCCCACAGGACCAACCAAAGCCTATCTGGATTCCAGCTAGAAATGTCAGACATCTACCCACCCATGAAGAAAATGGCTCGCACGACCCTGACAGAGACAAAGAAAAGAAAGAGGCAGAGACGCCATCCAAAGCCACACCAGATCACGTGGAGAGAAATCCATGACCTAGTGGAAGCTGCATGCCACAGATGTCCCCCTGGAGCTCCTTTTTCTGTCATTCTCATGGCTGTCTTTACCCTGCTTAGCACCAACCCTTCAGACAGCCCCCACTCTCCCTAATACCATGTTCTAGAGATTTTATTTTTCTAGGAAAAAATCAGATCCTTGGGACAATCACTGAAGTAATAACAAAATTCTTCTCAGATATATTCTCTAGGTACCCCACAGCTACCTTTCATGTTTCTCAATAGCTTACAGCTGCAGCCAAGTCTGTGCTAATTTACAATGTCATTTTACAGGAAAGACAGAGGACCAGATACTATGTCCTGAAACAAGTTTAACTTTCTTCCCACCTACCCCAATAACTGTTTCTTTGGTGCATCCAGTAATAGATTTTTTCTGACAACAGTACCAGCTACCACCCTTCTCTACCCAGGAACAAAAAAAGATTTTACTGACTTTTATCTAAGTGGATTCAAACACCTGGCTAACTATTACATTTCAAGTGTGAGAA
>NW_008331865.1:0-291 GCF_000622305.1 Nannospalax galili | reverse complement strand
CATCCCTGCCACTGTCCACTGTGTTGTCAGGACCCCCATCTATTCCCCCTTGTCTGCCCTTCTGGTGAATCTAGTCAGCCAGGGGTCCCTGTTCCAGGAGGATCAGCTGTTCCTCATCTACGGCAGTCCATTGTCAGTGTTCCTTTGGCTAGAATTGGGGTCTGCTGTTCATTTTTCCAGTAGTGTGTTGGGTTACTATCTGGAGGAGCCTTTATCCATCCTGGCCAACAGCTCAACTGAAGGTGTTCCATTCCCGAAGAATTTCATGTCGGTGGCAAAAACTATACTCAA
>NW_008331864.1:0-3206 GCF_000622305.1 Nannospalax galili | reverse complement strand
TTGACTATGTCCTGGAACAAGTCTAACTTTCTTCCCTTCACCACCTACCCCGATGTCTAATTACCTTTTTTGTGCATCCAGCAATAGATTTCTACTGACAGCAGTACCAGTTACCACCCTTCTCTATCCAGGAACAAAAAAAAGATTTCACTGACTCTCATCTAAGTGGATTCAAACAACTAACTAATTATTTAATTTGCATTTTCAGCAACAAGCCTCCCCAGTCTTTTCCTATAGAGTGAGGAAAAGCCAAAAACTGTGTTAATTTCTCTTTGTCCACATTTTGTATAATAATAATTGCATCCCAGGAGCTGCTAGCAGAGAAAAATCTTCTTCCCCCTCCTGGCAGAGACTGAACTTACACTGGATGCTAGAGACGTTGCCATGACAACAAGCTGTACCTGATTCCACCTTTGGCTGAAGACAAGCTGAACCAAGCAGTGACATTCGTGACTGATAGCCTGGAGTTTCTCCAACAACAAATGAACTCTCTCACCAGAACTGTGCTTCACAATAAAAGAACATTGGACTTCCCTTGTTTACATGGCTCCTATCCCTTGTTGCCCCCTGGTAATACTGTGTACTATTGCTTACTCACTGTTTATAAGATTTCTTTACTGACAATTACTGCCATTTGCTAAAATCACTACAAAACAGGTCATGGTCAATTATCAGACTTTGGATTTTCCCGAGATGAGAGGAATTGGCCCTTAGGGCTGGTGATGGCACTTCTCCATATTTAAATCAAAGAGGAGGAGATGTTGGGGACCCCTGTTGTGTAAAGTAGCAGTCTCTTCATGACCGGATAGCCCATGGGCTCGGCCTCATATGCTGAGATTCCTTTTTCAGCAGGGTGCCTTCCCGGCATCTTCCTGACTCATCTTTTGAAGCAGCCATCACAGAAACATGACCTCTGGCTCAGGAACTGCCAGATTTTTTCCTGTGTGATTTTCAGGCAGTCTGGCAGCCTGGCAGGAGCTTACCACCCCATGTAAATGGGGCATCCTAAAAGTACCTATCAGCTAAGGTTTTCACCACTACCCCCACAGTATAAAGTATTCTGGTTTTCCCTCAATAATCGGAGCTGGATTACTAAGACTTGGAGCCGAGCTGAGTCACTGAATAAAGAGCTGTAACACGGACTAAGCTGAGTCCCGTGTCTTATTGCCTACGATCCAGTCTTTCCGGAGAAAGCTGTTTCTTCATAAGCCATGACTCACGGAACCCTAGCTTTCGCCGTCCTGCACCTTCCCGCGTGATCCGACAGCTGACGGATCTCGCATCTCAAGGAAGTGCACGGGTGAAATTAGGATGGGACCCGACTGGTCCAGCCCCAGTAGCAGAAGCCTCAACAGCATGGAGAGCCAGGGGCCCGCCAGCACTGCGGAGATCCGGGACCCAAAGACAGACGCGGTGTGGGACCCGCCGCACTCCCAGGTGCATGCAGGAGTCCTGCACCACGTCGCATCCAGCCGCGTGAGGGAGACCGGCGCCACGCCCAGCAGCAGGTGCTCCGCGGAACCCCACACCCCCATATGATTCAGTTTCCCCGGAGGGGGCTATCCTTCGGTCAACAGCCACTCGCGAAGATCTTGCTTTCGCCATTCCTGCACCTCCTCTCGTGATCCGGTGGCCGTCGGATAGCGTGCATAGAGGGAGCACCGGCAGCTTGGAAGGGAACGCACCGGGGCAGCTGACAGCGACCCACAGAGTCGCCAGCATCCGGTAGCCGCGGAGACCCAGGAACCTGCACAGCAGGGACCCGAACAGCAACGCGGTGTGAGAAAACCGTGCACCCCAGTGGCGCGTGAGAGAACATCGCCACGCCAGCAGCTGTGGCTCCGAGATCCCCGTGTGCCCACAGCTTCTACCTGACTCCCCGAGTCTGTGTGTTCTGACTCCACGCCTCTTGCCCCCCCAATCGGGAGGGGACCCGATCCAGGTTAGGGTCATCACAGCTGGCCTGAGGAGTACCCGCAACACCTGGCACCTGAACAGGGACCCCTGCACACAGTATTGGTGACACCCAGAACCTCGGTTCGTTCCGTAAGCAGGCCCCTGGATTTATCTGTTTCTTCAGCTGCTCAAGGGTAAGCGAGTAGGCCCCTCCTCTGTCCCCTCCACCCTGTCATCTTTATTGTTAGACTAGTTTGTTAGATCAGGGAGGCACACTCCGCCACGTAGTCCCGAAGCCCATGTCGGCACCTCCCCCCTCTCAGCTTGTCCCAGTGAGTTCACATAAGGGCTGATCCACCCTGAACTGAGAGCCCAGGCTTCAGGTCACCCTGTTGCCTATCCTGGAGACACCGTGTGAGCATATGGCTGAAGGGGTCATGGCCTTCTGAAGTCCCTCACTAAGCACAAGACATTTGGATGTTGGGGTGGTTTACATCCGAGTGGCTCACAGTGCTTCTTTGCTACCTTTGTGCCATCTTAGTAGTCACCCTCGTGTTCTACTTTTGTGGTCAATTTCCCTTCACAAGACCCTCCCACAATGGGCAATTTACCACCACGATGCAGGGAACAACAAACGGCAGCACTAAAGGTGCTCCTTAAAACCAGAGGGTTGATAGTGAAAAAAAGATATCGAACACTTTTGGGATGAAGCCACTGATTTAGCTCTGTGGGTCTCCCCTGAAAACATGTGGGACCATGACACGTGGATGCGGGTCCTCTTCCTGGCCCAAGAAATGGAGGTCGGGTCAGGGATCGCTCCCACTGCATCGCTCGTACCGATTCTCCTGGCCATCATTGCTACCCTTAAATCCTTCTCTCCTGAGGAAGTCATCTCGGCCCACAACAAACACTGCCGGGAGCAATCTAGTGTAGATCTGGCTATTACCTCGACTCCAGACCTCCCGGACACCCTGGACCAGGAGGTGGACCCAGCCTCTGCGCCCACTTCCGATAAGGAAAGAGCTCCTTTGCCTATATCTCAGGATACTCTCCTAGAGCTACCATGCCCAGAAATTCCCCCGCCCCATTACCCGTGGAAGGAATTACTCTCTCCCCCTAGTAACCATCCCACCTCTTCCCCTGCTAATGTGCACCTCGCTTCTAGACTGCCCTCCTTAAAGCCTCACCCGCCTTTGTCCGCATTTCTGGTTAATGTTGGCCCTGATGTGGCACAGCATCCATGGCTGCCCACCCCACTGGCTGTCCTCGTTCTTATCCACAAGGCAGCTGAGCAATCGGGCCCTGACTCC
>NW_008331863.1:0-849 GCF_000622305.1 Nannospalax galili | reverse complement strand
TAACTATGAATGAAGTGGAAACAATAACTTTAAAACTTTTCCCCTAAAAGGGCAGACATGTTGATTGAAGGAACTAAATTCACAATCTAGAAAGCTTTACATTTATGATTAGTTCATTTTTAACAAATTGACAAGACTATTCAATGAGAAAAGTGTTCACAACACATAGTGTTAGAACTGGATATCCATACACCAAAAAAGAAGTTGGACCCCCTACTTCATACAATATGCAAAAAATAACTAAAAATGGGTTATAGAGCTTAATCACAAGAACAAAAAACTGTAATTCCTAAAATAAAACATAGGCATTTTCATAACTTCAAATTAGAAAATAGATTCTGAGCTAATATCCAAAAACAAAACTAGTAAAGAGGGAAACAGAAAAATTAAGACTTCGTGAAAGCATAGACTTTCTATACTCTAAGTGATATCATCAAGAAAACGAAAAAGGGATGGAGAGATGGTTCAGTGGTTAAGAGTACTGGCTACTCTTGAAAAGGATACAGGTTCAGCTCCCAGCACACACATGGTGAGCCACTGTCCCTAACCCTAACCCTAACCCTAACCCTAACCCTAACCCTAAAACGCTAAAATGCTAAAACCTCTATATCCTGCACTGACTTCACCAGGCAAGGCGCATCTGCTCTGGAGCTGGGATGGATGGGCAGAGCTTTGCATGTGCGGGCCGAGTGCCATTGGCTAGGCTCCTGTCATTGGCGTCTGCGGCTTACACGTGTGCTTAGCAGGGTTGCTAGTGAAGAAATCTGTGAATAATGAAACACAGAGGCTCTTACCACGCAGAGTTCTGTTTAGGCCGTTGCTAGGTGACAGCGTTCACTGTGGTTAGTT
>NW_008331862.1:557-2052 GCF_000622305.1 Nannospalax galili | reverse complement strand
TGAGAACACTATTTCCCCATGTGCCATTCTGTTGCTCCAATGCACCATCGCATGGTTACAATATGACTTCAAACTGCTCCACTGTGACATTAAAATGTTCCAAGGTCACATCACAATGCTCCAATATTCTAACAATATTGCTCCATGTGTTATTATATTGCTCCATAGTGCCATCAAAATTTTACAAGTTGACTTCACAATGTTTCTTTGTCATTTCACAATGCTCCATTGTGATGTCACAACGCTCCAGTATGCCAATACTATTGCCCCATGTGTCTATACATTGCTCCATAGTGCCATCAAAATGTTACAATATGAACTCACTGTGTTCCTTTTTGACATCACAATGCTGAAATGTAACATTAATGCCCCATATGACATTGTATTGTTTCAATGTGCCATCACAATGCTACCCTAGGACTTCTCAGTGTTCCTTTGTGACATCACAATGGAGCATTGTGATGTCACAAAGGAACACTGAGAAGTCCTAGGGTAGCATTGTGATGGCACATTGAAACAATACAATGTCATATGGGGCATTAATGTTACACTGGAGCATTGTGATGTCAAAAAGGAACACAGTGAGCTCATATTGTAACATTTTGATGGCACTATGGAGCAATGTATAGACACATGGGGCAATAGTATCGGCTCATTGTAGTATTGTGATGTCACAGAGGAACACTGAGAAGTCCTAGGGTAGCATTGTGATGGCACATTGAAACAATACAATGTCATATGGGGCATTAATGTTACACTGGAGCATTGTGATGTCAAAAAGGAACACAGTGAGCTCATATTGTAACATTTTGATGGCACTATGGAGCAATGTATAGACACATGGGGCAATAGTATTGGCATACTGGAGCGTTGTGACATCACAATGCTCCATTGTGACATCACAGTGCTCTAATGTGCCAACATTATTGCCCCATGTGATATTATATTGCTCCAATGAACCATCAAAATATTACATGACTTCTCAGTGTTCCATTCTGACATAACAATGCTCCAATCTTACATCACTATGCTCCAATGCCAACACTATCGACACATGTGCCATTATTTTGCTCCAATGTGCCATCACAATGTTACAATATGACTTCACAATGTTCCATTGTGACAAAACAATTCTCCATTGTGACACCACAATGCTCCAATTTGCCAACACAGTGTTACAATATGAATACATGATGTTCCATTGTGACATTACAGTGCTCATTGTGAAATCACTATGCACATTTGTGTCATTACAATGATCCATGTGACAGCATTATGCTTAATATGGAAACATGGTGCTCAATGTCCGCTCACAGTCCCCCAATATAACCTCACAATGATCCATGGTGCCATCACAATGGTACAATATGACTTCATAATATTCCATTGTGAAATCACAACGCAACAATCTGACATCACAATGCTCCAATGTGCCAACATTATAGCCCCATGTGCCATTATTTTGCTCCAATGTTCCATCAAAATGTTACAATAT
>NW_008331862.1:0-424 GCF_000622305.1 Nannospalax galili | reverse complement strand
CCATCACAATGTTACAATATGACTTCACAATGTTTCATTGTTACATCACAATGCTCCATGGTGCCATCACCATGTTACAATATCACTGCAAAATGTACCAATACACAAATACAATGCTCCAATGTGACATCACAATGCTTTTATCTGCCAACACCATCGGTCCATGTGCTAGTATATTACTTCAATATGCCAACAATGTTTCAATATGACTTCGGAATGTTCCCTTGTGACATCACAATGCTCGAATGTGAAATCACATTGCACCAATATGCCAACACTATCTCCCCACATACATTATATTGCCCCAATTTGGCATCACAATGTTACAATGTAACTTCACAATGTTACATTTTGACATCACAATAATCCATTATGCCATCACAATATTACATTATAATTTCACAGTGTTGGATTGTGTCATCAC
>NW_008331861.1:465395-481294 GCF_000622305.1 Nannospalax galili | reverse complement strand
TTTTTTATGGTGATCTAAAATTTTTAATATCATTTCTTTATGGAAATCTTCTACTTTATTGGCTTGGACACTTAGCAGGTCTTTCCATACAGAAAATCCATTTATGAAAAGATTCATACCAGCTGTGATATAAAATTTTTTATTCTTTCTCCTGTATTGCCTCTAATGGTTTTGGTTTCCACATTTTATACTCTTTCTTTAAATATTTGATAGTCTCTGGTTGTTTGTCAATATTTAGAATAAAGCAATAAAAAATATTGCAGGACATGCTGTAGCTATTAGCTCTATGTTGGTAAGCCTAGGTGAGTACTGTGCTTCATGGCAGGACTACTGGTTTTATTCTTTTATTCCACTTTGAGCATCCAGATCTTTTGTTTGTTTGTTTGTTTGTTTGTTTGTTTGGACACCGTCTCTCTGGCCTGGATACACTATGGGGACAAGCTGGCCTCGAATTCACAGAGATCCACCTGCTTCTGCCTCCCAAGTGCTAAATTCTGGGATTAAAAGCATGCGCCACCACGTCCAGCTCAGTGAGCACATTCTTGAGTTCATCATAATCCCCAGAGAATCGTGCTGTCTGCTTCTTGGGAAGACTAGCTAGTCCTAACCACCAGGCTGAGTGGTCCAAAGCTGCTGTGACCTAACCTTCAAAGATGCAGATTTCACCTCATTCTGTCTTTTTTTCTGGTGTTTTCTTACTGATTTCCACCAGGCTTCGTTCGCTAGAACAGAGTGTTGCTCAGGTTCATCCTCCCATTAGAAAAAGACTGCTCTTCTATCAGGATGAGGGAAGAGCTGCATGGAATAGGGGGTCATCTAAACTGCACCTTCCACAAGCTCTGTCTAGTTTTCCTACTTTCAGTATACTTCCTATGACTGCTGAGCTTTCCTGGAGCTCTGAAGTGCACACCTATTCTCTTCTGAGCTCCCATTAACCACTTACAACTCATGTTGCAGCTTGCTTTGCTCTGTTAGGCCAGTTATTGCTCAGCCATTTCCTCACTGGCCTACAAATGCCAGCCAAATAAAAACAATTATTCTCTTTCTTTCATCTTTTATGTTTTTCAAAATAACATTAATATTTGTGGGGAATTTATAAGGAGATAAGGTACACAGATGTGTTCAATCTAGCATATTAAGCCTTGAATTATTGGTCATAATTTCCCCTTTCACATGTTAACTTTCTTGCTTCTATTTTGGAATGCACATTATAAAAATTATGAAATATTCATATATATATTTCACATGTATGAAGACTTACAGTTTTTCTTCTCTTCTGATGTGTTTAGTTTGCAAGCATTTTAAGTGCCTGCCTGGAAAGGTAGGGCTCATTGCATATTTACAGATTCCACTCTCTTACACGACTTTGGTGACAGGTGAAGAGGTTTCCCTTCCTCCTTGAAAGCACTCTATAGCATTGCCTTCATATTCATATCTATAATTAGAAAGTATTTCTTGAGGGACAGTCTTATATACGAGTGCCTTCTAATGTGCCATTTTACTAATTTGATTGAAAGAATTCCCAAGTCTCTCCTCGTAATTTACCATAGAAATCTCCACTGTCACTACTCTTAATGTGTCATTATTTGGATGGCCCTGAACAACTGTTATTAACACTCCCCACAACTCTCAGAAAGATAAGTATAATTATTGTATTTTCAAGATGATAACTAAGACATCTTTATTTAACTAATGAAATAATCTTTAAATTTTTTAAGATACATTTCCATTTTAGATGAGAAAAAATATCTTTTAAAATGTTGTATATTAGTAATTAATTTCCATTTTAAATGCTGCAAGAATCAAAGGAGGAAAAACACTTAGAGAAAACATTAAAATATCTCAATTTTTGATTCATAAAAACTCAATATTGAAAAACATAGTGAATATATGGCTATAAAGTAAAAAATTACTGTAAGCCTATAGTCTATTGATATGGCCATGATGTTTGGAAGATTTTTGTTGCACTGAAAATTTCTAACACAAGTCTCTGATGGTCACCCATATAATATTTAAAAATGAGTCATTTTTTATAAAAACGATATAATACATCAGGTATCTAATAAAGTTAACATAGGGTTGAAATAGTTGATCATTTTATACACTTTAGTAACAAGTAGCTAATATTTTCAATATTTAGAGATTTGTGTCATTTTGTCACCTAAAATGCTGCATAGGGCCACTTTCATATCCCTGTTCCTCAAGCTATAAATCACAGGATTTAGGCAGGGAGGTAACAGAGAGTAAAACACTGACATGAGCAGGTTCAATGATGATGCAGAGTTTGATGTTGGGCCTAAGTATGCAAAATATCCAGATGAAAGAAATAAGGCTATGTGAACATAGGAAATAACCATTAATATAAAACACAAGAAAAGAAAACAACAGCTGGTAATGATAAACACATATTCTAGAATGTTTTCTCCAGAGCAAGCAAGTGTGAGAAGTGATGGAATATCACAGAAGAACTGATGAATTATATTGGGACCACAGAAATGGACAGAGAATGTTCCTGCAGCATGAAGGGACCCATAGAAACACCCACTGAGCCATGCTGCAACCACCATCTGCACACAGGCAGCTCTATTCATGATGGTCTCATAGTGCAGAGGGAGGCAGATGGCAGCATAGCGGTCATAAGACATCACCAAAAGAAGGGAAAACTCAGTGCCTGTCAAAAATACAAAACAAAAAACCTGTACAATACACCCCAGGAAAGAGATTGAGTGGATTTTGGTCACAGAGTTCGTGATGGATTTGGGAACTGTGACAGAGATATAACAGATATCAATCAAGGACAAATTCTTCAGAAAGAAATACAGGGGAGATTGGAGATGCTGGTCTATGGTGGTGAGGATGATAATGAGGAGATTTCCCATTAGTGCTGCCATGTAAATCAGGGAGAAGAGTGTGGGGCACAGTGTCTGCAGCACTTGGCCTTCTGGGAATCCCATGAGCAAAAATTCCATGTAGTTTGTCATGTTGGTCATTGTCTCAGTCATTGTGACTCCTATCTGCAGAAATGTGAATAAAATTAGAATCACTTCTGTTACTTAAATCTCCCTCCTTAGGTTTTTAATATAATTGTAGAATTATTTTACTCCATTCTTATTGTTTTTGTGACACAATATTGCACATTGAATTATATTTTTAAAGATTAAAAATTGTCCAGTCATGTACTGTTTTATAAATGTCCTTAAGAACAGTCTACATCTTGTTATCTAATGATATCATGATTATGTAGTACATAGAAATAAATGATCTGTCCATAGAGGAAGTTTTGTATCAACTTTAATAGAATGCTTAAAGTGGTAGGAATTTTTCCATGCATGGATATCTGGTTTATTACCAGATAAATAAAGTTTATTAGATTAATAAGATTTCCTTATTTTTCTCCACCATCTTATGGTATAGGTAACCAAAGAAAGATAAGTGGACAAAGGAAAATATTCTTTGTGCAAGATGAATGTGAGTAAATGATAGCATTTCTAAGATGCAACTTCCATAGATATTCAAGTTTGTCAATGGCACACTGATATTTTTACTGTTATTTTTACTGAAATATTATATTTTTCAAAAAAATAAATAGAATCTTTAACTTTATATCTCAAAAAATAGAATGTATTTAGGCCACAAAGAAAGCCTCAAGAGATAAATAAAATTGTAATGAGCTATTGTATCTTTTGAAATACCAAGATATAAAATTAGAAATCAATAGCAAACTACAGAAACAATACAGTATACATGGAAATTGAATAATAAATCCATGATTTATTATTACATGATCAGAGAGTCATGTAAGAACTAGAGAGGAAAAATATCAAATCTTCAAATCAAATGAAAATGAAAATATATTTATCAAAACCTTTAGGAAACAGCAAAGTCTTTTCTAAGATGGAGGTTTACAGTGTGTACTTACATTATAATTTCAGAAAAAGCATCTAAATAACTTAAGGACACATGTTAAGTTCTTATAAAAGCAAGAAGCCCAACTCAAATCAGTAGATAGACAGAAATAAATAAAAATGGAGGATAAATTGATGAAATTGAGAGCAAAATGATGTTACAAAGAGACAAAGAAACACAGATTTGGTTCTCCAAAAAATAAATGTTTGCCAAACCAATACCAAAGTAATGAAATACAGAGAGAAAAGGCCAAAATGAATAATATTTGAGGTGCAAAGAGTAAATTATAAAGAGAAGAATGAAGTAGAGATGATCATTACGGAATACTTTGGAAAGACATTAGACAAAAATATAAAATCCACAGGACGTAGATAAATTCTACACATACAAAATATCAAGATTAAATTAAAAGGTTATAACTCATGAAATTTAGAGTAGGATATTATTCAAGTAGTAATAAAGTATCCCAATAAATAATTGCCCAGAAGCAGACAAACTGGCACCCATATCCATCTGACTTTTAAAGAACTAACACTGATGCTGTTTGAACTATTGCATAAAACTGGAAAGGAAGATATGCTTTCACTGCCATTCTCTGAAAGAAATATTATCCTGTCACAGAAGGACAGAATAAAAACTGCAGAACAATTATTCTGCAAAAATAGATGCAAAAGTTTTTAATAAAATACTTGCAAGCTGAATTTGCCAGTGCATTCAGAGGATGGCAATTCATGATGTTAAGTTGTTCTCATTCCAGGAATGCAAGAATGTTTCAATTATTCCAGTGAATAAGTGTAATATGGCAGATAAATTGACCTGAGGAGACTGCTGGACAGATGGCTCAGCAGTTACGTGCACTTGCTATTCCTCCAGAGGACCATGGTTGGGTTCCCAATGCTCACATGCTGGCTTATCCACATCCTTAATGCAAGGTTAAGGGGATCTGATGCCCTCTCCTGGCCTCTGTGGGCATTGCATGCACATGGTGCACTTAGATTCAACCACTCACACATAAGTAAGCAATATTAAAAGTATTTGTTAAATAGACTCAAGATTCATATTCACATAGTCCATCTGAATAGATGCAGAAGAGGTCCAGTGCTTGACAAAGTTCAACATGCCTGCATGATGGAAGCTATGAAGAAAGTATGAATAACAGAGCATGGTTTAGTAAAGTCTGTAAATTACGGTTAGCTTCCATTACACTAAATTCAGAAACATTGAATGCCTTTATTCTAAAGTCAAGAATGAGACAAGGGTGTACATTGCCTCCATTCTTGTTTAATATAGCCTACCTGTGAGGGATTTTCTAGAATTAATCAATTGGATTTGGAAGACCCACACTAAAGGAGAAGCACTATTCCACGGGCTTAGGTCCTGGATTTTAAAACAAGAAAGCTAGCTGAGCACCAGCACTCACTGCTGTTTCCTTCCTGACTGCAAATGCAAAGTGACCAGTTGCTTCCTTGAGCTTCTGTCATCATGATATTCATCATGATGGATTGTAACGTTGAACTGTGAACCAAAATAAACACTTTTTCCTCTATGTTGCAATTTTCAAGGTGTTTTAAACAGGAACAAGAAAAGAACTAACAACCAACTTTTTATGAATATTTCACTCATATACAAGAAAGCTATAATGGGGGTTATGTGAGGACATATTGGTCACACAGAAAGCAATAGTCAGCTGAACTAACTGAAGCAGAGCTAAGAATGACATTTATTAGGATTGGGGTTTGAGAAGAACAGAATGATATGGTTTCAACGGACAAGGTTACACTTAGGTGGAACCATTTTATGTATTGACCTTTATGGCTGTCTTAATCAGTCAGTCCACACTGAATATGTATGTCACAATAACCATATGTACTCAAAATAAATGTGATTGTAAATTATGTAAAACAGTTAAATCTAAATGTAATAAATAATAACCTAATGCTCTAAACAAAAGTTTGAAATAATCAAATTGGATAAAATAAGACCCAACTAGGTCCTAATTCAAATGCTCGTAATTCAGTGGGTAAGCAGAAAATTGATATAACTATATTACTATAACAGAACTGCTATAGAACATGGGACAAAAGAGAAAAGAAAAAACAATTCACAACAATACTGATAAATGCACCAACATGTGAAACTTATAGTATCAAATTCAATGTTGAATCAAACTCTGAAGCAAAAAGACAAACCAGTAGTCATAAATATACCTAAAAATAGAACTTGAAAATATTAAAACTTTCTCATTGACTGATAGAATATACAGAAAATATAAATAAGTGTATTACAGAGTTTGAAAATACTATAAACAAACATTAATTTATAGTGAATGTATACCACATATATTTCATTTTCAATGTTTATGTGATCATTAATGACTGGACCAATTAGTAAACCACAAAAAATTTTTTTTTAATTCTCAAATCATACAAAGTGCTTTTTACAGTATAACTAAATTAAGAATAAATATAACTACCTCAAAGTATTTAAGTATTGGAAATTAACCATTTGATCTAAATAATTCAGATGATTGACACTTTTTTTTATGTGTATGACTGTAATCCCTACATGTATGTAAGTGCGCCCCTGTCATGCAATGTTTAAGGAGGTCAGAAAAGAGTGTCCAATCCCCTGGAACTGGAGTTATGGATGATGAGGGTATTGGAATCGAGCCTGGGTCCTCTGCAAGAGCAGTCACATCATTTAACTGCTGAGCCATCTGTCAGTCCCATGATTGACGCTTTCAAAGACAATTACAGATAATGGTTGAACTAAATTATACTGGAAATAAAATTGAGAAATTTTTTAAAAATTTATCCAACCAGTAACATCATAATGTTATTTTTCTAGATGTTAAAATTACAAAAGAAGAAATATCTAAATTCAATTACGCAAAGAGAACTATAAACATGTATTTTAAAAATAATAATTTAGCCAGGCTTGGTGGCACAATACATTAATTCCAGCACTTGGGAGGCAGAAGCAGGCAGATCACTGTGAGATTGAGGTCAGCCTGGTCTACATAGCAAGTTCCAGGCATTCTGGGGCTGCAGGAAGAACCTGTCTCAAAAAGACAAAAAGAAAAACTAAATTAAATCATAAAAACTTATAGGGAAATTATGAAGAACCAGTGCTGATTCTTGGAAATGAAAGCAGCAAAATAAATAAATAAATAAATAAATAAATGAATAAATAAATATTTAAAATGTTTTTATATTTTTTATTTACTATTTTTATTTTCTGTGTATGAGTGCATTGCCTGCATATATGTAAGGGCACTTGTGTCCTGCAATGCCTGTGGAGATTAGAAGAGGGCTTTGGATTCCCTTGTAACTGGAGTTACAGATAGGCACCATGTGGGCGCTGGAAATGGAACCTGGGTCCTCAGGAAGAGCAGCCAGAGCTCTTAACCCTGATGCCATCTCTCCAGGCCCTATTTTTAAAATATTTTTATTGAGCATTTGTGTATTTCATACAATACTTTTTAGTCAAATTTAGACACCCTTCCCTTCTGTTCCCCCACATAATCCCATGTACACACTGTACCTCGTGTGTTCTGTCATACGTTTTTAAGTCTGTGTCCTACCCAGTCAAGCACTGGTATCCAGATGTCTTTCAGTGAAACTTCATCCACTGGAATCTAGTCAGGTTATCTGGATATCTCAAGGAATATCTATTCTCCCTCACCCAGCGGTAATCAGTCCACTGACCGTTTCTCTCTCTCCAGTCTAGGCCCTTGGCTGCTTAAGTAGGCATGGGTCCTGTAAGGTGCCAGAATTGCTGCAAGTTCATGAGAGCAGGCTTCCAGCAGCCTGAAAGCCTCTGTTGCCCTATATTTATGGACCAACCCTGGCTCTTGCAATCTCCCCCTACTCTGCTTTTGCAATAGTCCCTGAGCCGTGGGTGGGTGAGGTTTATTATAGTCCTTGACAGGGACACACATTCTACAATGGGAATTTTTAAGTAGCCTCATTCAGGATACTATGCTCAAATAAAAATAATCACATTAAGGCAAATAAATAATTTAGATGACATGGACAAATTTCTATGAGATATCAAAAATAAACAAGAAATGGAAATTTTGAACGTTTATTAAATAGATAACTTTTAAATGTGCACAGAGACAACAATTACAGTCTGGTTCATTTAGGGAAGATGCGATACCAAACAAACATGAACTCAGAAAATAAGTGATCTCACCTCAAAAAGTTACTGTTATATATTCTAGTAAATGTCAGATCAAACAAACTGCAAATTGGTGGGGAAATTAGAGACACCCAAATGGTTTCTACATTTGAGTGAGATTGAGATTGAGATTATGAGAGATTCATGGTATGTGTCATGTGAATGCCCTGCATTACAACAGTAGAGACATGAAAAGTAGGTGAAGGCTGGAAATACAGGACCTTAGCTTTGTAATAAAAACAAACAACCTTAACATGGAGCACTGCAGGTGTGGCAGGGGAAGGGGAAGACTCTTCTCAGTGGAGCAGAAGAAAGAAAACCTCAGTGATCTCTACAAACACAGAACTCTGTTCCTCCCACATGCGGTGTAAGCAAGCAGAGCTGTCATTCATTCAGTGGGCAGGCCCTGGGGAGGTGGACCCCAGAACTTCTAAGTTTACTGCCAGGTGTCATGATAGACATCTTTCTTAAGAGGGGGTATCACTGGGTAGAAATTCATCCTTCCATGTGTGAGGAAGAAGCACATGTAGGAAATATTTTACAAAGGCAACGCAGGATCATTTCAATTAAAAAAAATAAAACTACCATAACAACCACAGATATCTTATTCCCTAAAAATAAAATGATGTTACTGATTACCTTAACTGACTTTTTCCCAATTTCTCAAGCATTTCGCCTTTCCTGGCAGACGCCAATTACCCCCGGTTCCAAGTATAGCAGAACCTTCCTGAATCATAGATTTCAAGGATGGCATATGTGTGAAGGTAGGAAAATGGCTTTTGTAATCCAAACAGGAATCCATTAAGGTAATTTGTATCTCTTATCCAGTGTCTGTATCAGGCGTGGATTTCTCATAGATACCTTTCCTGAAGGAGAATTAGAACAGTGAGATGGAAGGGAACAATGTCTGACTCCTGGTGCTGAGCAGCCAGCATGAACAGGAGACAAAGGGTGCTGTGAATGGAGAGGCCTCTTGGTCAGACACCAGCATTAAACAGTAGATAATCACAAACCTGCAAATCATCAGGAAGTTGCAGTGCATCTTTACTGTATTCCTATTCACTTTGGGGAATTATTATTATGGATATTTGAGACATGATTTTATTTAGAAGTCCCAAATAATCCTCTTCTTAGGAGACCTGTGAACAAGAGTCTGCAGCATGTGGATCCTCTACAGGGCATATGTGAAAAATCCACCAACCCAGGACTCAGGGACCATTGTGGAAGAGGGGGAAGAACAATTGTAAAAGCCAGAGAGGAGAGTCAGGACCATACAGAAATAGTCATACAGGGGCCCGCGACTCTTCTTACACAAACCTAACAGTAACGGTGTCAGCATGCCCAAGACCCTTGCAAACTTATGTAGAAAAAACTCCGCATAGAACTGGGGAAGTGAACTGCACACCCCAATCTTAGTGGAAGAATTATTGGCAGCTGATTAGTACTTGGTGAGGAAGAGCTGATCTTCTTAAAGGGAAGGAAGCAAGAAAAGCTGAATAAATCCCACTGGATAAACTATCACTGACAGACACTAACTTTATATGATAGGCCTTAACAATAATGACAGAATGTGTGAACTGCAGTGGGGGCAGGACTATGAAAGGGTGCCAAAGGGTAAGGGGTATAAAGATGATTTTTTGTATGAAATACATAAAATTTCAATAAAAAAATTAACAGCAACAAAATTACCTGTGTTTCTAATATTTTCTCCAGAAACTTTTCTGTTAGAGATATTATGAAACCTAAGAAATAAATATACATAAAAAAACTCAAGTCATGGGCTAGAGTTGTAGCTCACGGTAGAATATTGACTAAGAAATTCAAGAGCCTGGGCTCAGCTCTCAGCATTACCAAAAAATTAATGTAAATAAATAATAAAGATGAAATCAAGATGATATAAATCCAATAATTTGAGATGATTTAGTTTAGAAAATACTATAATAGTATTTTCTTCCTTTAGAAATGTTTTGTGATTTCTTGACATTTCTTTGATAAATTAAGAGTTTAGATTTTGTGATTTCCAAGAAACATCCATCTCTAAAATTGTGCTCAGACCAGTTTCAATGCCAGAGGAATCCCTTCAGCATAATGATGCTGTCATTGCTGCAGCATCCTTTTATGACAAGTTTTAAAAGCTTTAACTGTTCACCTTCACACCATGAACAATGGAAAAAGATGCCTCTCAGTTCCCTGCATTTGTTTTCAGTTATGTTTACTACTCCGCATGCAGATGAGTCCTGACTTAATGTTTATTTTTAACCCTAATTTTTATTGATGAGAGTGTTTAGTAGTCCTTCATGCTTCATTTTAAATGTGATTAAATAGGATTCTGTGGTCACACTCAAATTTTGTGTGATGACAATTGTCGAGGTTTTTGTTCTTGTTCTTGATAATGACCAGCATCAAGATTAAAAACAGGGACTTTACATTCTGCTAACGTGGCTTCTACATGTAGCCTGGCAAAGTTAGGGAAGAGACAGGGAAAAGAAGTGTGCCTTCACTTCAAAGGAAATTCAGATTTCCCATAAACCAGCTCTCCTACAATCTCATGAAGCCCCCAGATTCAGACTTACCTGGTATAAGTCAAAAAATAACATTTAGCCTTGTTCTCAAGAGCTCTTCTGTTCAGGGTGTGAGGGAGGACTTTGGTGAATTTTATCAGGATTGTTTGTCTTTTTAATGAGGTAGGAATAATAGTCATTTGGTTAAACTTCACCCCTGAGAAAACCATGGTCAAATGGAGAAACACAATTGTCATGGGACCATGACTGAAGTTCTTTATGGAGCTGGATTCATCTAGGATATTATTGGTGGGCTGCATGGTCTGGTCCCTCATGTGTCATACCTGACACTCATGTACTGGCTCTTTCGGGAGTGTGCCACTGGCCAGAGACTCATCGGACGGTGCGGTGAACTTGGCCTGCTTTCCTATTGCAATCCAAAGGAAACAGTGACAGGTCTAAACTCTGATAGGCTGGAATTTGAACTCACATACTTTTTGAAAACTTTTACTTCTTTACTTTTTGTATATGTGTGTGTGTGTGTGCAGTGTGTGTGGTGCCCTCACTTAATCCTCTGCTTTGTACTCACCAGAGGGGACTACTGGTCTTTATAAGAGTATACGTGTTTGGTAAGGAGAAAACATGCACTTTTCATTTCCTTTTACATTTAGATAACTTGGTATATGCCGATTTTCTTGCCCTGATGAGATACTATGCCTGCTGATGGAAAGTATAGTACAGTGGAAAGTACAGTGAGGTTAGCCACAAGGTTTATAGAGTGAGTAATATATTTTTATATATTTGTTGAGGATTCCTAGTGAACATTACAACATCTGAACTATGAAAGCCTCAACAGCTTGATTAACAACTAAAATTTTAAATAACATTGTCTTATTCACAAAATTTTATGAAGTTTAAGATAAAAAAAACAATTAAATGCTTGGACAGCATCCAAAGAAACATGAAGTCTGTTTATGTTCTCAGGCAGTGACCTTTATAGAAATATTCTTTTAACTCCTTTTAGACCTAGTTTTTAAAGACTCCTTAGATGGCCCATGGGGAAAAACTCAGGGCATATATCTCAGTCCATCCAAGAAAATCCTAATTCTCCTGAGATTCCCCAAGTTAAAAACAGATATGTATTAAATTGAACAGTTAGAGGAGCTGCTGCTTTACTCACATTCTTTATCAAGTTATCCATTATCCTTACCCATCACCAACAAAATGAAAGTAGTTCTTTATTACTCTTAATTTCAAATAATGTCCTGGTGGTAAGAGGCCATTAACCTTGTGGCTAACCTCATTTAAATAATATATTGGTAGTAAGCCCGTTTTTCCTCAACTAAGATTAGGGACTCCTGTCTATTTCTCCAGTTCTAGTCTGAGTTTTTGACTGGTTTGAGTTTTCATGGGTCTTGTACTTGCTGTTACCATTTCTTTAAGTCCATATGAGCAGGTTCCCAGAGGTCTGGAGAACTCTGTTTTTCTGTGGTCACCCACCACCCCTGGCCTTAAAATCTTTCTGCTCCCTCTTCCACAGTGGTCCCTGAACTGGACGCATGATACCTTCTGGATAAGGGAAACTTGATCTTCTTTATGGTAGTGATGCTAGATATGCTGATTCAGGCTCCAGTGGATGAATTCACACTGAGGGACATCTACGAACACAAACACTTGGCAACATATATGACAGAATGCATGAAATCTGGTGGGGGACAGGTAGGGATGGAGATAGGGATGGGGGACTATGATTTAGATATATTGTATGAAATGCACAAAATTCAATTAAAAATATATAATGGAAAAGGATTTCCATTTTGCTTGGGTGCTGTTGTCAACAGCATTTTGATTTGAGATCTTGTATGGTAATCTCTTGAGCATTGCTTTTTGTGCTCAAGATTGTTTTGGCTGCCCTGGGTCTTTTTTGATTCAATATGAATTTTAAGATATTTATTTCTAATTCTGTGAAGAATGTCATGGGGATTTTTATTGGGATGGTAATGAATCTGTAGATTGCTTTTGGTAGGATAGTCAATTTTACAATATTAATTCTTCCAATCCATGCTCATGAGAGGTCCTTCCTTTGTCTGGTGTCTTCCTCAATCTCTTTCTTCAAAGATTTAAAATTTTCATTGTAGAGATATTTCATATCTTTGGTTGTTTATGAGGCAATTGTGAATGGTATGGTTTCTTGTACTTTATTTCTGATTGCTTGTTATCATTTTATAGAAAACTAGTGATTTTTGTAGAATAATTTTATATCTGCCACTTTCCAGAAAGTGTTCATAATTTCTAGTAGTTTTCTGGTGGAATTTTTCGGATCTCTTATGTTTAATATCATATCATCTGCAAATTTGGAAACTTTCTGCTTCTTTTCCAATTAGTACCCCTTAATTTTCCTTTATTTCTTATTGCTCTAACTAGAATTTCAAGCACTATATTAAGAAGGAGGTAAACTAGTCGACAGTCTTGTCTGGTTCTTGATTTTAATGAGAGTACTTCCAGGCATTTTTTTTTTCCATTTTGAATGATTTTGACAGTTAGTCTTTGTATAGAACGTTAATCATGTTGACATATGTTCCCTAAAATTCAATTCCCTCTAGGACTTTTAACATGAATGTATGTTGGTTTTTGTCAAAAGGCTTTTCTGCATCTCTTGAAATAACCATGTGATTTATGTCTTTGAGTACATGTATGTTATTACATTTATAGACATATATATGGAATCATCCATTCATCTCTGAATAAAAACCACTCGATCATGGTGGAATTTGTATTTGTATAAATGAAATTTGTATTTTCTTTAGAATTTTTGACTCTATGTTGATCTATCAGTTTATTGGATTCTGTCTTTACCCCGTTTTGGTATTAAAGTAATGCTGGATTCATAGAAGGAGTTTGGGAGTTTTCCCATATCTATGTCATTGAATAATGTAAGTAGTAGTGGCTGTATATCTCCTTCAAATATCTGGTAGAATTCTGCTGTGAATCCATCTGGGTCTGGGAAATTTTTAATCAGGAGGTTTTCCATTATTGTTTCGATATCCATATTTGTTATGTGTCTTTTTTTAATTTTTAAAGCTGTTGATCTTTTCTCGGTTTAGCTTTGATTGTTTCCACAAGTGTAGATATTTCATTTAAGTTTTCAAATTTAAAATTTAAAGGATTTTAAAGTTTGTCCTTATAATATTCTGCATCTTTTTGGTGTCTGTTTTAATTTTTCAACTTTCATCTCTGATCTTGTTGATTTGAAGTTCTATTTTTTTTCTTTTTTTTTTAACTGGAAATGGACTAAGGGTATATCTATCTTGTTTATCTTTTTAAGTAATAAGCTCTTAGATTCACTCTTTTTTTATATTGTTTTCAACGCTTCTATTTCATTGATTTCTGCTCTGATATTTGTTATTTCTTCTTGTCTGCTGGGTTTGGGTTTCATTTGTTCTTACCTTTCCAGAGTCTTGAGTTCCAATGTGAGACTCATGTATTTGTTCTCTGATTTATTAATGTAGGCATTTAGAGCTATAAACTTCCCTTCTAGAACTGCTTTTAAAATGTCCCAAAGCATTTCTTGTTTTGTATTATCCTTTTCGTTTAGTTCTATGAATGCTTATATTTCATTTTTAATTTCCCATTCATCATTCAGGAAGGTGTTGTTTAATCTCCATCTATTTACTAGAGTTTCCTTTGCTGTTGACTATAAGCATTTTTGATGGGTTGTGAGAGGTACACTTGTCTCTGCATTTCAACAGTTAGGGAACTCTGCAGTAGTCTTCATCAGTAGCAAAAATAAGCTTTTGTGATGAGTGGTGAGAGGTACACCTCTCTGCAAATGTAAGAATAATTGTTTGGAATCCAGTAAGAAATTATGTTGGCCTACAGGTGTGACAAAAGTACATCTTTTCTAAGATCTATGACCTCTCCAGCCCTGTGCATTTTGTTATGTTTACAGTATGTACCACACATGAGTTCCCTCCCACTGAGCAAACCTTATTCTGATTTAGACTGCTGTTGATTATCCCCAAGATAAAATTGCCACTACTACACTAATACATAGTACATTAACTGGGTGCCTCATTGTTGTGTTTATTAGGTTTTACAACTGTGTAAGACCATTGATGTTGTTTTTCTCCCTTGTCAGCTTGCATAGTGTCCTCTGATAATGTGAAAATTAGTCTTTAGTGAGTAGACTTCCAGATCAGTTCCAACTCAATTGCTCCAAGTCAAAGTGTGACTAGTCTTGGGCAATAGGGGCTTACCTTTAAGTTCTGGGAAGCAATCAAAGAATTTGGTAACAGCTTGTGTTATTTGGGGAGTTGCTTGTATTATCCTGACCAATAACTTGTAGAGAAGTTTCTCCTGCCTATTGCTATATCTTGTTGTATAGCATTCAGCTATACACATGCACTTGTATATATTTTATATATGTAATGTTCAGAAAGCTTTTATCTAATACATTTCTTTCTGGTTTTTACTCTCTATTAATTAGTTATTTCTCTGCTCTCTCCCACTGTATCCTCCCTCTCCACTTAAAGTATTTATTTTTTCCCATGTCTGCCTTAGTAGCATGCCTCTTACTATCCCCCTCTTGAGTTCCTTCTTCCTCTTTTCCACATGGTTCCTTTCCATTTTCCAATCCTGTGGTTGCATCAAGATGTGAATATATATGCAGGCGATAAGATCAGTTCTTTTACTCAGTCTGTGTTTTCACTTAGTATAGTGGCTTCTTGGTCCATCTATTTACCTGAAAATTTTATGATTTCATATTTCTTTAATGCTGATTACAACTCCATTGTATAAATGTACCACACTTTCATTATCCATTCACCAGCTGAGGAGCATTTAGCTTCCATTACTTGCCTGTTATGAAAAAACCAGCAAGAAACATGGCTGCCCATTGATAGTTGCAGGAGGATGAATACTTTGAATATGGAGCGAAAAGTGATATAACTGGATTATATGATATATTTATTTTTAGGTTTTTAAGAATTCTCCACGCAGCTTTCCACAGTGGTTTCACCAGTTTACAGTCCCACCAGCAGTGAATGAGTGTCCACATTCCCTGCATTCTCACAAACATTTGAAGACATTTTCTTCTCACCTTCATTTTAGCCATTTTAAACGAAGTAAGATGAAATGTTAAAACTGAGTTGTGTTTTCCTAAGTAATAATGAAGTTGAACATTTTTAATGTGTTTATTAGCAATTTTTATTTCTTCTTTTGAGAGCACTCTATTCAGATCCATAGCCCATTTTCTTGTTGGGTCATTTGTTTGCTTGATTCTTTGTTTTTTGAGTTCTTTGTATATCTGGA
>NW_008331861.1:446507-465310 GCF_000622305.1 Nannospalax galili | reverse complement strand
ACTTTTTAGTTTAATGAGGTATATTTCTTCATTGTTGACCTTAATTCTTTTGCAACTGATGTCTGATTTAGAAAGATTTTTCCTTCACCTATATCTTGTAGGGTACTGCCTATGTTTTATTTTATCAATTTCAGCATTTCACGTTTCACCTTGAGGTCTTTGATGAATTTGGAGTTGCCTTTTGTGCATGTTGATAAATATGGATCTAATTTCATACCTTTACATGTAGAAATTCAGTTTTACCAACACCATTTGTTGACTATGTTGTCTTTCCTGCAGTGTGTGTTCTTTGCATCTTTATCAAGAAAGAGGTGGATGAAATTGTGTGCGCTCATAATTAAGTCTTCTATTTTTTTCCACTGATCTACATGTCTATTTCTGTGAATGTAGTATGCTGTTCTTATGACTATAGCTCTGTAATATTATTTGATATCTGGTAAGGTTGTCTTCGTAGTATTGCTCTTTGTGGTCAGGATTGCTTTGGCTATCCAATTCTTTTATGGTTCCATATTAATTTTGGAATTTTTTTTCTGTTTCTTTGAAGAATGTCATAGGGTTTTTTATTGGGATCAAATTGAGTCCAAACACTGCTTTGGTAGTATGGTCATTTTCTCAGTATTAACTCTACCAGTCCATGAATATGAGAGATTTTCCATCTCCTTGGCTCCTTATCAATCTCTTCAGAAGTTTGTAGCTTTCACTGTAGAAATCCTCAATGTCTTCAGTTAGGTTTTTTCCTAGATATATTTTTAAATATATTTATTTTTTGTTTTATTTGTATGAGCGTATTACATACATGTATGCATATTTTGAACCAGACCTTCATCTCTGAAATAAAACCAACTTGATCATGGCGAATGAACATTTGATGTGAATCTCTGTGGGATTTACAAGTATTTGGTTGAGATTTTTGCATCTATGATGATTAGGGATTATGAGCCTATAGCGCTCTCTCTCTCTCTCTCTCTCTCTCTCTCTCTCTCTCTCTCTGTGTGTGTGTGTGTGTGTGTGTGTGTGTGTGTGTACCTGGTTTTGGTATTAGAGTAACATATATGGTGCAATGCCTGTGGAGGTTAGAAGAGGGTGTTGGATCCATGGGAACTGAAGTTATGGACTCTTGTCAGCTGCCATGTGGGTGCTCGCTACTGAATCTGATCACCTGCCAAAAAACTAGTTGCTCTTAATCACTCAGTCATCTCTCCAGGCTCTTTCTTAAATATTTTTAAGGCTATTATGAATGTATTTCCAAGAACTCTTCCTCTTATTGGTTGCTATTAGTATAAAGAAACTGGTAAAATCAGTAAATGTTACTGATTTTTGTAAACTGGATTTGTATCTCATCACTTTCCTGAAATTGTGATCATTTCTAGAAGTTTTCTGTTGGGGTTTTTGGGATCTTTTATGTATAATATCGTAAAATCTGCAAATAGGGATAATTTGACCTCTTTATTCTCAATTAGAATCCCTTTAATTTCATTTTCTTTTCATATTACTCAAGCAGTATATTGAAAAGGGGTAGGTATAGCCTTGTATGGTTCCTGATTTTAATGGAAATATTTAAAGAATTTTTCCATTTACAATTATGTCGCCTGTGAGTTTATTGTATATAGCCTTAATTATGTTGAGATATGTTCCAGTGAGTCCAATTCCCTCTAGGAATTTGCCATGAATTCACGTTCAGTTTTGTCAAAGGCCTTTGAGATGATCATGTGACCTTTGTCTATTTGTCCAATTATATGGTTTAATATTTTTATTGACTTACATATTTTGAACTGGACCTTCAGTTCTGGAATTAAACCAACTTGATCATGCTGTATGATATTCTTGATTTGTATTTCTATGGGATTTATGAGTATTTTGTTGAGGATTTTTGTATCTATGATCATTAGGGATTATGAGCTTACAGTTTTCTCTGTCTCTCTCTCTCTCTCTCTCTCTCTCATATGTGATTACCTGTTTTTGATATTAGAGTAATCCTGGCTTTATAGAATGAGTGTGGTGGTTTTCTCTCTGTATCTTTTTGAATAATTTAAGAATTGTTGCATGTAGATCTTCTTTGAAGGCCTGATAAAATTCTGGTCTGAATCCATCTGAACCTGGGTGTTTTTTTGTTGTGAATACTAGCATAATCTACTTTTTCCATATACATTATCTTACTCACATGTAAAAGGTGTCTTTGCAATGTAAATAAATGTAATCAAGAGGTTTCAAGTAGTTTGAAGAGGACAGTTTTCTTCAGAGGACATCATTCAGAAGTCAGTCACAGTTATTCTGAGGTTAGAATTGTACAGAAGCACTTTAAGTAACAAATACCCATCTCAAGCAGGTTTTGAGATAATTGTAGTTGTCTCAGGATTATGAACTTAGAAAATACTTTCTAGAACTTTAAGCCAATTATTTATCTAAACTAAAAGTTTTAATGCATTGCATGAACTTGTACAATTGGAAATATAGACAAAACTGTAAAAATGAAAGATTTCATGTAGACTTTCTACATTCAATGACTGTTTTCCCCACATAATGATCTAGTGACCATAAAAAGTTCCACAAAGAAGCTTTGATTTCCTTATTCCTTAGGCTGTATATTATAGGATTCAGAAATAGAGGGATCACAGAATAGAAAGCAGATATCAAAAAGTCCAGAAGTTGTGGAGAATCAGGAACTGGTTTCAAATAGGCCGTGACAGCTGTGACTAAAATGTGGTAACAACTATGAGATGGGGCATGCAGATTGAAAAGGCTTATGACCTCCCTTGTGACAAGGGCATTCTCAGCACTGTTGAAAATGTAAACATATGAAAACACTATGGACACTAATCAGAAAAATCCATGCACAACTCCAATGATGACACTAATGTCAATGATGACATGCATCTTTGAGCAGGATATCTTCAGTAGGGAGGGGACATCACAGAAGAGCTTTGGCACTTTTCTGGAGCCACAGAAAGATAAAGAGAAGGTCCCAGATGCATATAGGACCCCAGAGAGGCTTCCAAATAGCCCAGAGCCAGCCACCATCTGCATACAGACTGCCTTGTTCATAATACTATCATAGTGTAGTGGGTGACAGATGGCCACATAGCAGTCATATAACATGGCTGTGAGGAGGAAAAGCTCAGATGTCGCAAAGAATATTACAAACAAGACCTGACACACACATCCTGGGAAAGAGATAATACTCCTGTGAGACAAAGAGTTGTGAATGAGCTTAGGGACAGTGACTGAAATGAAGCACACATCAGGGAAGCACAAGTTCTTCAGGAAGAAGTACATGGGGGTGTGAAGACACATCTCCACAGTGACAAGCATGATGATGAGAAGGTTCCCCATGAGGGACACCAAGTAAATCAGCAGAAACAGAAAGCCCTGGAGCTTTCTGCTTGCAGTCAGAAAATTCCATGAGGAAGAAATCTGTGTCCACTGTGTGGTTCGCCATGTCATCTATTGTTTACCTACTGTGAGACAAGGAAGGAAAATATTCATGAGGAGCTCATGCTGAGCCTTCCTTTTAGTAATAATACATTTTAATTTCTAGAAGATGCAAGTACTACAGTATGCCTATATAACATGAAAAATTTTCCTCTTCTAAATATATGTATGATTTCAATAAGCTTCTCAATATGTTTCTTTCAATATGTAGTGCTGTTATAGTTACAGTGTCAGAGGTTTAGTGACAAAATTTCAAAGCTTTTTAGTGGAAAAAATATATATGCAAGATTTTTATAAAATTTATCCTGAATTAAAATTGTAGATAAATACCTAGAAAACAGTGAATTTGAGAGTATAATATAGTCTAAATAATTTACTAATAGGTCATGTGTCAAACATTCAGTTACATATATACAGAGCATAAATACTTAATTTTCTTATGTGCATTATAGAAATGCATAAAATGGTCTGGCGTTGTAGGACAGTGGTTATGTGGATGTCTTGAAATTTTAAAACTCTTGGTTTGATACATCATACTGTGGAAAAAGCCAAAAGACTTAAAAATAGTGAAAATGAGATTTATTCTGTGGTCATATCATTTTATTAAAAATATAATAACTCATAAGTGTGATATGAATGTTACAGACAACTATTAACCATTCCTAGGACACCAATCTCTCCTCCTCAATCTCTCTCTCTTCCTCTCTCTCTCTTTCTCTTTTCCTTGCTCTCTCCCTCTCAGAGACAGATGGACAAACACTCATTATCTTACTTGCAAATGATATTTTTACTATTATAACATCTAGATGGAAGCAAATGATACCAAAAAACTAGATGTAAAGTAAATTATCTCTAACAAGTAAAGTAGGATCTGTGGTGAACATCATTGGGTAAAATTAAGCCTTGATTGAGACGAGTAATGTGTTGTGTGAGGAATAATGAAATATAGGAAATACTTTGTGGAGGGTACAGGGTAATTTGAATTGAACTGAAAAATATAAGAACTTTCATAAAAAGGTTGGTAGTTAGCTGTACCATTTATTTTCTAAAAGCAACAACAACATGCTTTCTAATTACCTCAACTAAGTTCTGTCCTGCTTTCTGAAGAAAGACAGAATTTAATTCCTGTTCCTGGTAAGGCTGTAGATTTTTTTGAACCAAAGATTTAAAGGGTGGTATACATGAGAAATCTAGAAAATGAAATTCACAAATCAAACACAAGTGTCCACCAGGCAGCTGATGGTGCATCAATCATCTCATGTGAAGACTATAGCGAGTCATGTTTCTGAAGGTGATTTGCCTTCAGTAGGAATACAATATGAGATCAGCTGACGCTTTTATCTCTTTGAGTTGTTCAGAGTGAGCAGGACACACAGTGCTATAAATGGAGAATACCCACCCTGATAGTGCCATAACTTGAGAGTTGTTTTCACCCCTGCAGACTTTGCAGGGAGCCCTGTTCATTTACTGCATTCTTCATCAAGCTCTTACTGAGTTTGTTTGGGTGAAAATATTTCTTCCCCTAGATATTAAGCTTTCTGGTGTTTTAAAAGATCCAAACACTCTTTGTAAAGGACTCATTTTTCTAATATGTTCTCCAAAAGCATATTAATTATAGGTATTATAAATCCTAAGAAATAAATACAATTAGGGACTGGAGAGATTACATCTGACATATGAATTAACTTACTAACATGAAGGGAAACAACAGTCTTAAGTGATCATACATATGAGGACAGGAGAAGGAGAGAAATGTGACATTCATCTATAATGTGATTTTAATTAATATTGTAAAAGCAATTCCCTATGACAACTTTTCACACATGCAATGTTTTGCTTAGAACCCAAAATAAAGACCAAACTTTGTCTTTTTTCACATTCTGTAATACTTAAAAGTAAAATAAATGTTTAGTTATTATTGATTGTACTTCAACATAAGTTCATGGATTCATTGAGTATATTAATAAAGTAAGACATATCTACCTGCATTGGCAATGTTCTGCTTTAAATGATTACTTAGATAATTTAAATATTTATTTACTAACAAACTATTATCTACTTAAAGAGCCTCATGGAAGTAATTTTCCAGTAAATACTGTAGAGTAGGAAAATAAAGAACAATCTACAGTGTTCTCTTATAAAAATAAATTGTATACAGCTAAAATTATTGATAGCATTACAACCACACTGACATTTATAGCTGCTAAGACAGAAAGATCAGCAACACATTGCCCTTCATAAATGCTGTTTGCTGTTGTGTAAGAGATGAAATAAACACTCGCTGCTGTGTGCAACTGAACAATTTCTAGAACAGTACGGATTAAATTAGAGATGATTTTGTAGGATGGTCAGTTTTAGATTTTTTCTCTGTTATTCAGGGGTGAATAGGTAACTTTTAACTTTGTAAGAAATATGTTTATTAGAATTTTTTAAGAAGATCTGCCTTTCCTCTGGTAGATAAATCCATATGGAACTTACAACTTGCAAAAAAAAAAAGTAAAAAGAGTACAGGCTTCTCTTGCAGAGAACTTGGGCTTGCTTCCCAGCACCTACAAGGAAGCCAACAAGCTTCTTGAACTCTCTCTCCAGTTCCAGGAGTTCCAACACCCACTTCTGATCTCTGTGAGCACTGGAAGGTTGTAGTAAACTTACATGCAGGTCTACAAAATAATGAGATTACATATAGGTAGATAGATGATAGAAAGATAGATAGATGATAGATAGATAGATGATAGATAGATAGATGATTGATGATAGTTAGATATATAGGTAGATGATAGATGATAGATAGATAGATATAGATAGATAGATAGATAAATAGATAGATAGATGATAGATGTCAAAACACTTAAGAGAGAAATTCAATTGAAATTAAGTCAGGATGTTATGAGGAATCTTTATTTATCTATCTCTCTATATATATTAGATATGTGAAATCAGGCAGAGATAGTAAGTGGGGTTTCATATGAAGGTATGAGGGATAGCTCTAAATAAGATCAAAATATATTGTATAAAATCCACAAAAAAATCACTTTAAAACTTTATTAAAATAAAGAAGTCTTTTTCTACAACACAGTTATTAATTTTTTTCTAATTTTATGTATTTTCACTGGCTTTACTTCTTCAATGAATAGTTTGGATTCTGTTACTCAAGAGAAACTTCCATCTCTCGGATATACTTACTGCTTTATGCTCATAAGAACACCAATCCAATTCTATGTTTGCAGAAGCTACACTCCTGAGTTACTTGGATACTGTGCTTCAGTCCTGTTTACACACCAGAACAAGCAATCATTTCAGTTTAGTACAACTATTGTTACCATATGGTGTATGGTGAGCCAAATTCAGAAAGTTTTAAAATTATCCATCTTCATACACATGAACAATGGGGAAAGATGCCTTTCAGTTATCTGTATTTGTCTTTAGTATCTCTCTTGTTCTTTATGAAAGGTGGACAATGATTCACCGTTGACTTTTAATGTAAGTTTTGCAGGTGTGGGTGTTAGATGACCTCTTATTTTCTTTGTTTGAAATGCTATTAAACATAGCTCCATGACCAGATTAAAACATTATATGCAGATAATTTGTTCCTGTACCTCTAAAAATGATCATTTGACTGTCACACTACAGGATACTGAAACACAATCATGATTACAACAGACAAGGATTTTGAACTCAGCCAATGTGGCTTCCAGGAATCACCTGTCAAATGACATGCATGAACAACTCCCAATACAAGGATGTAAGAAATCTTTCTCAGCTGGGGAAAAATTATCAACAGTCTTAACTCAGCTGTTTACCCCGTGAACTACAGTAATGACTATATTGGCAAAATATGACCATGACTGAACTAGTGGCCTAAGTGTTTTGGAGATAACTAACCAATTACTTTTAATTAGATCAAAGGCCCACCCCACATATGGGAACACATACTGGGTTCTGTAAATATTGCCAAGAACCCACTGATGGGAATTTAAAAGTTTTAGTGTTGATCCTACTACTATTATTCTGCTAAATGGATATAATGTTAAACTGCTTTCAAATTTGAATCCTTCTTCATTTTTTGGTGTTTTTGAAACTGGGTCTTCCTGTATCCCTGGCTTTCACCCTTCCTATGTAGATCAGACTGTCCTGGATCTCACAGAGCTCTTCCTGTCTCTGCCTCTTAAGTGCTAGGATTAACAGTGTGCACCACCAAGCCTGTCAAATTTGTATCTTTCTATCCATAGACTAGTGAAGCTCTTTGAGCTCATCAGAGAAGTTTCTTTGTGCATGGGACAGTGAATAATACAGAAACTCACAAATGGACAAAGTGCAGAGAATGTGTCAGTGGAGCCTTCATCCCCAAATGAGACATCTGTATCATGCCCACTCCCCAAGGCTGTGTTTCCCTGCACAAGATCAAACTAATCAGCATTCTAGTATGGAGTGGGAAGAGGTTCCTGGACCCCAACCCTTAGCTAAGGAGCTATGGAGAGTTGATGACTTCTGGAGAAAAGAGATTTTTAGGTGTGTGCTGAGCCCAAACTTAGGAATATACAGACAGACAAATAGGAGTCTGGAGGTTATTCTTTTTAAAACAGGACATGATGAAGTTTTAGGTAAGGGAGGGAGTAGATCTAGAGAAATTAGGTGCAAGAGTTAGTGGTGAATGTGATCTAAATATATTGCATGGAATCTCAAATAATGAATTAAAAAATTAAAACTAAGATAAATGTTTCTTTAAATATAAATGTCAAATAATCTGATTTGATCATTTTCTATCATAGTATTTAATCAAAATATCACACTGTGCCCCATATATCTGAAATATGCTATATAATTTTAAGTTTCTGAAATTGAAATTCAGGTGAACATGTACAAGGAAATTTGGATTTTGCATAATCAGCTCTTGCTTGAAAGTTCGTACATATAAATTAGACTTCTCTGTTTTTACCTGGCTGTACACATGGTTCCCACTTCCAGTCCTAAAATCTCATGAAGCACCAGATTCAAAATGACATTTTTGTGTTGCTCTTCAAGTGTTATACTACCCATGATGTGAGAGAGAAACTCAATGACTTTGAATTTATTTGAAATATTCATCTTTTTAATGAGGCAAAATAATTTTCAGTGGTTATACTTCGTCCCCTCCCTCCCAAGGGAAAGCAATAGGCTTCATAAGAAACACAATTGGAATGGGACAATGACTGAAGTATTTCACCAGTAATTATTCACCCAGGATATTACTGGTGTACATCGTTGTCCCACCCCCTCACTCCTCACACCATGCACTCCTTCTCTGGCTCTGCCTACAATGTGTCACACAAAATCCTACCTGTCTTTCTGACCAATGACACATGACACAGTGTCTAATACACTTGGTCTACTTTCCTATTGCAATCCAAAGGACACATTGACATATCTAAATTCTAGATAAAAGCTTAAAATCACATGTGCTTTCTGTGTGTCAATGAATTTAGACCTGATAGTTTTTGTCTTCTTTGTTGTCTTTGTATTCATTACTGTGCTTCCCCTGAGATTAGAAAGCCTTCACTGTGACCTCAAACATCTTTCAAAATAGAGATGTGTCTGAGGTAACACAAAGAATTCCTACTTTTCCCTATGCAGTATACCCAAAATTTTACACCTAAGGACAATAGTTATAATTGCAATTACAAAAAAAAATCATTAATATTTTCTTGACATAGTATCATAAAAAAGTATAAATCTGTCATCAGAATAGGAGATCAAGGCATAATTAGCTTCAACAATGCGTTTAATCCATAAAACTAAAAATATGTTAAAACCATAAGTAACTTAAATAATGTATCATATATATTAAAATTAAAACCATAAATAGCTTCAATAGTGTATCACAAGAACATAATTTTCAGCCAAATAGAAGAGTCACAGTCCTACAATAGCCCCACTCTAGTTCCCTGGCTCCCATAGGTACTCCAAGTTAAACACAGCAAACTAAAGTTTCTTAGCTAGGGAGCTGAAGAGATTTCTCAGTGGTTAAGAGCACTGACTGCTTTTGCAGAGGACCCAGGTTGAATTCCCAGATCCCACATGGTGGCTAAAAACTGTCTGTAACTCCAGTTCCAGGTATCTGATGCCTTCTTCTGACCTCCACAGGCATTGAATAACATGGGTGTACTTACACACATGCAGGCAATACCCTCATACACATAAAATAAAAAGAATTATAGGAATAAAATTTATAAAAAATTAATAGCTAGAATCCATGCATGAAGGAGGACATGTGACTTTTGTCCCTTGGGCCTGGGTTACCTTATCCAGTATTTTTTATATAGTTCCATATGCTTTCCTGTAAAAGCCATAATTTCATTTTTCTTTATAGCTCAATACAATTCCATTGAGTGTATATATATATATTTTTTTCATGGTCCATTTATCAGTAGATGCACATCTAGACTGATTCTATTTCCTAGGTTTTGTGAATAAAGAAGCACTGAACATGGTTGAGCAGGTATTTCTGTAGAAGGATATAGAGCCTTCTGGGTATATACACAAGCATAATGCCACTGGGTCATAAGGTATCTCTATGTATAGATTTTTGAGAAATCTAGGTTGATTATAAAATGACCATACTAGTTAATAACCCACTGTTAAAGTATAAAAACGCCCCATAGGATTAAGTGGACAAATAATAAAATCTCTAATCTGTATGTGAGAAGATACACCTTTCCAGTTTTACTGGTCAATTATCACATCATAGAACAACCCTTAGGAAGGTGGGTACACCTTAAGTTGTGCTAAAGAGATGGGCTAAAGAGATTAATACCTAGGATGTTAATGAAATGGTGAACTTTTCTTGCTCAGAATCCTGCCTCCTAGTGCAGTTCTTGTGGATCTGGGTGGCAGACATCTGGCTCTCCATAAATCCTGCCTACCTCAGGAAAGCTTAATCTCTCCTTTTCTTCTTATCACTTCGGAAAGCATGGTTACTCTAATGCTTTGGGCTGTTCTAGCTTCTTGTATTTTTTTAATTTTTCTTTAAAGCCTCCTTCTCCCCACCATGTGGCTGCTAGTATCTGCCCTCCATGCAGGCCAGGTCTAAACTGCCAGGCTCATGGCTTTTTTACTTCTCCCCATTCTCCTCTTCAAGGCAACTGCCAGGATTTCTAGCTTGCCTGCATGAGGATTTTTTTTTAATTCTAATTAAATTGTCCTAAAGCTTCCATTTGAGTTCATTCTTAAAATTTTTTTATGAGAGTAAGAACCCGCTAGGGGATGGTCTTTCTCCCCTGTATCACCCTTGTTGGGTAGGTGTGTCCTCTGAGACACTGAACCCCAGGAGACTTAGAAGAGGATGGTCTAAGGACAGAAGGTGAGGACAGGAGCAGAAAGTCACCATCATGGCCTAAGCTCCTGGAGTAGATCTCAAAAGCTTAGCTGAGATGTAGGCAAAGAGTCTATTTGTGTATGAAGTAACTTTCTTTCTTTCTTTCTTTCTTTCTTTCTTTCTTTCTTTCTTTCTTTCTTTCTTTCTTTCTTTCTTTCTTTTTCAGACTTTATAAACTGTATCCAAAAACCCAAATGTAATGCACTTGTCAGTTTTGTTGGTCAATGTTAGGCCACATGACCCTGGGATCTCAGAGCACTGGCTGTATGTATCCCAGGAAAGAATTTGGCACAACAACTATCAACACTAAATACGGTTTCTCTTTTCCTCAGAACCTCACTAACCAATGTCATTTTATTCCTGATGATGGTCATTCTGACTGAGGCAAGATGGAATCTTAAAATCATTTCAATTTGCATTTCATGATGGTTAAGTATGTTTACCAAATTTTTGTGTTTACTAGCCATTTGTGTTTCTTCTTTTAGTAATTCTCTGTTCCATTCTATCACCCATTTTTTTAATTAGATTGGTGGGTTTTTTAATGTTTAGGTTTAAAAAAATTTTCTATTCTAGATGTTAATCAAACACCAGATAACTAGAAAAGATTTTCTCCCATTCTATGTGCTACCTCTCCTCTCAGTTGCCAATTTCTCTTTTGTTCAGGAGCATTTTCAGTATCTTGAGATCTTATTTGTCAATGGTTGTTCTTACTTCCTTTACTGAAAGATCCTATCAGAAAGTCCTTCCTTATTCCTACAATTTGAAGCTTACTCCTTTTTACTTCAGCAGTTTCAGAGTATCAGGTGGTATTTTGAGGTTCTTGATTCATTATACTTGAGTTTAGTGTAGGGTGAGAGATAAAGATCTCATTTCATTCTTCTACATGTTGATATTTAGGTTTTCCACCAGAATTCTTCAAAGAGCCTATAATTTTTAGAATCGCTTTTTTTAAAAAAAAGCAGGTAACTGTAGCTGAGTGCACTTATATCTGTATTTTCTGTTCCATTAGGTTTATCTATTTGTCTGTTTTCTGCCAGTACCACGCTATTTTTATTACTACAATTCTTTAGTATAACTTGAAATCAGATACGGTGCTACCTCACACAGTATTTTTGTTGTCGTTCAGGATTGCTTTGGCTATTCTTGTTTTTTTGTGCTTCCACATAAATTTTAAGTTCTTTTTCCTATATATTTGAATATTGTACCTGGAATTTTGACTGATATTGCATTAAATCTGTAGGATTCTTTTTGTAGGGTGGCTAGTTTCACAATATTAATTTTTCTTAACATCCTCACCAGCACTACTTATCTTTTTTTTTTTCAAAGTAGCTTTTATACTGTAGTACCTCCAGCATGAATCAGCTACTAAAGGGAGCTTTGAGACAACTATACTTGGTGAGTACATGTGAATTTTGAGTTACTCAGGGTCAACTCTTAGAAAGGCACAGACCCCAACCTGGGTTCAGTTAACATTCAGCAAGAAAATGTATATGCTTGGGCAAGAGGTTGAAGACGACAATTCTGCTGTTTGTTAACACTGGTTCTTTCTGTACTGTTTTGAAGTATGCTTTTCTTTATGTGAAGTAGAATATCATTTTCATATTTAAGACTCCTTTGCTCCACACTTGTTGTCTGCTTTTGTTCCTGCCCCATTGTGCCCTGGGAAACACTGCTTTTCAGTTTCTAGTTATAATGGCATGAACAAATTAAAGAGATTTCTTCTGCCATCTCTTCCCAAGTTCTTTGAGATGTTATTGTTTTCTGTGTTCTGTAGTCTCTACCTCACAGATACTTAATCCAAGATTACAAGTGAGAATTTATGATGTGGCATTTCAAATCCAGGTAGCCAGACTGATAGTGTTCTTTAAAAGATGGATTTCACACTGGCCACTATTGTCAGGACTCAGGTTTGCTTTCCTTAGTGGGGGACCTGATGTCTTCAGGACAGAGGGTCTGATCAGTGACAGAGTCAAAAACTCTGGGACCTGTGTCTTCCCAACAGGACAATTTATTTTAGAATTCAGATGGTTTTTATACATCCCAGTGAAGTAGCAGTCACTTGGGATATGACAGCCACATACAAAGATTTAGGGTACAAAGAAACAGGACATTTAGTCTGTTACTTGATGCCAGAAGGATTCTTAAACTTTCACTCAAGGTTATCAATGCCCATCCAGTAATTTATTGGCCACAATATTTTCTTTCTTGGAGCTAAAAGGATGGAGAACTTTTAGCTTTTAGCCCAGGAGTAGACCTTTAACCTGGCCTAATCTCTTAGCCAGGGATAGCTGAGTTATTTGTTCAGGAAAAGGAGATGAGATAAGGGTTCTTGACCAAGATGCTTTCCCATAGAGCAGGGAGTCTGCACTTTTATGACCGGGCTGCTTCCTCCTCCCAGCCTGGCAGTGTTCTGCAATCCAGGGATTATCCAGCCACTGTTTTCAGTGTCCCTCCCTTTAGCAGAGAATGCAGCCTGGGCCTGTAAGTTTTAGGCTCACCTCACCCTAGAGCCTGTCATCCTGGTTTCCTATATCTCCTCCCTTTTTGTTTTATAAAAGTAAGAAAGAAGTGGTCATAGAGGCCACAGTATTATTAGTCAAAATTATAATACAGTGCATAGCTATTGGAGCTCCCATAAGAAGTATGACAATCAATATTGGGCCCAAGAGTGGAGTAAACCATTGGAGCCATTTTGGCCAAGGTATAGAAAATTCAGACGTCTTATCGCTTTCCTTTTGTAAATCATTAATCTGTTGGTCTATAGTATGTGAAAAATCAGACAAATTAAAACAACACATTTATGGAAATTGTTCACATCCCACATGATTTTTTAACAGTAGATAGTTTATAGTAGCTCTATTTTGTAGAACAGCAGTTCTTAGTTCTCCCACTTCCTGATTAATTTCTCCTAGTATTTTTGCAGTTATGTTTCCTGTTTTATACAAGTGACAAGCGAGTTTAGATATCTTGTTTTGCAATCCAGTTACCAAACCAGGTATGGGGAGTAAAAAGACAAAACTAACACAGCTTTTGGGTCAAGTAGCTTGAGAGAATCATCACAGTCTTCAGGTAAAGATCTACACATTCTTTTTACAGGAGGGGTTATTAGCAAAGGCATTATGCGTCCTATAGCACATTTGTATCCTTTGTCCATCCTTTTCCCATATGATGGGTCCAGGTGGCCATGCACAGTTTTGACTAATCTTGATCCTAAAATAGTTACACCATTAACATTAATTAGTACTGATGACACACGTTTCAGCTTTTACACTATTCACAGTCATTATATAGTTAGAACACAAACAAGAAGAACTTCAGGTTTAGAGGTATCTTGGCCCTGGCATTGTCCCAATTCCTGGGCATTGTTCATCAGGTTCTTAATCATTCCCCAGGTCACAGGAGGCTGCGTCTTCTTCTGGAGGGGTCTCCTTTTCTGCTTCCCCAGGGTCAGTGCAGCCATCTTTGTGGTGGGGGCTTCGGTTGAGTGGTCTGACATATCTGAGTGCCCCACATTGGGGGGAGGATTCATTTTCTGGAAAGACTCAAGCATATCCTCGTCCCATTGTTAGTAGAGGTTCTGGAGTTTTGTTGCACAGTCCTGACTCAGGGTCCCTCCAAAGCACTTGTGTCAGGGGCTCTGGGACACTCAGTCCCTGCCAGTGCTTGGCCATTGGAGAAATTCCTTGATCATTTAGTGTAAAAAAATTTAAAGTTAGTAGAGACATGTGTAATAAGAAATGAGGATTCTGTATTGATATTCCAGGTATAGGCGATTCCCCAGTTTTTATTTTAATTATTTGATCTTTGAGGCATTTGTGTTGTCTCTCTATTATTGCTTATCCTGTGGGTTGTAAGAAATGCCAGTGGTATGTGAAATACCCCAAGTTTGGCAGAATTGTTGAAAAATTTTACTAGTATAGGCGCCCATTATCTGTTTTTATTTGATGAGGTATTCCTAAAATTGAAATTGTTTGAATAAGATGTTTAATTACATCTTTTGTTGTTTCTCCTGTATGAGCTGTGGCATTTAAAGCCAATGAATAAGTATCTACTGTACATTGGACATATTTAAGTTTTCCAAATTTAGTTATATGAGTTATATCAGTTTGCCAGATCATATTAGGCTGTAGGCCATGAGGATTGACTCCAGTCATGGGACCTAAAGGAAGAAGTGGAGCACATTGAGGACACTGTTTAACTATAATTTTAGCTTGATCCTTAGTAAGGCGGGGATATAAAGCTTTTCACATTTTTGCTGGCTGATGAAGGAGTTGGTGACTGCATAAATGATTCATAACATTTACTTGTTTAGTTAGGCTATCTGTTTGTTGATTTAAGGAAGCTAACAGACAGGTAGTCCAGTATGGGAGCGTATATGAGTTACAAAAAATGAATGTTCTCTTTGGTGAATTTTAGTCATCAGAGATAAGAATAACATCCCAATAGGTTTTCCTGGTTTATGTTGTAAAAATGTTGTTTCTAGTTTTAGGAGTGCCTGGGCAGCATATTCCGAATCTGTGTAAATATTTAAAGGTTGAGGAAAAAGCATGAAGCTTTTGAGGACAGCATAAAGTTCTGAATACTGGGCAGAAGCAGCAACAGGCATTTCCCAAGTATGAGAAATATTTTCTTTTGTTTTAAGTTGGTATAAAATACCCGTGGCCTTTCCTTTGTTAGTCCCATCTGTAAACAGGACGCCTGCCCCTGGGAGAGATAACTATAATTTTAGCTTGATCCTTAGTAAAGTTGGGATATAAAGCTTTTAACATTTTTGCTGGCTGATGAAGTAGTTGGTGACTGCATAAAGGAGTCACAACATTTACTTGTTTGGTTAGGTTATCTTTTTGTTGATTTAAGGAGGCTAATGGACCAGGTAATCCAGTGTGGGAGCGTATATGAGTTACAAAAAATGAATGTTTTCTTTGGCGAATTTTAGTCCTCAGAGATAAGAATAACATCCCAATAGGTTCTCCTGGTTTATGTTGTAAAAATGCTGTTTCTAGTTTTAGGAGTGCCTGGGCAGCATATTCTGAATCTGTGTAGATATTTAAAGGTTGAGGAAAAAGCATGAAGCTCTGGAGGATAGCATAAAGTTCTGAATACTGGGCAGAAGCAGTAACAGGCATTTCCCAAGTATGAGAAACGTTTTGTTTTGTTTGAAGTTGGTATAAAATAGCTGCGGCCTTTCCTTTGTTCGTCCCATCTGTAAACAGGATGTCTGCCCCTGGGAGAGGAGAGTGTGAAGCAATAATGGGAAAGATAAACTTACTAATTTGAATAATTTTAAAAGTTTCCAGGATGGATAATGAATGCCAATATCTCCAGCATAATTTGCAAAGGCAAGTTGCCATGAAGGGGAAATTGAAGGTACATAAACAATTTCTTTCCAAGTAAGGGGTAGAATTATTTTATCAGGGTCTTTCCCAAAAACATGAAGAGTCCATAAACGGGCTTTCTGAATTAAAAGAATTATCATAGAATAATAAGGTGTTTTTTTTTTATTAAGATGATTGGGGAGGTGAATAAATTCTAATGGACATTTAAGCTCTTGAAATATAATAGCTAACGGTTGTTCTATATTTGGGATTAATGAATTGTTTTTGAGGATTAACTCTATTTACTCTTATTTGTTGAAGGGCTTTATTTACCAGTGTTAAGGCTAGTTTAGCATCTGTACTTAAATATCTAAGAGAGTTAGGATCTGAGTCCCCTTCTAATAGATGGAAAAGAGGACTTAATTGTATGGTAGTAAGATAAAGAGAAGGCCTACACCAGTTTAAGTGTCCCATAAATTGTTGTAATTGATTTAAAGTACAAGGATCTGGCAACTGTATTTTTGGGGTGGTAGGGTATAATTGATTATCCAAGATGACATATCCCAAATAAGTAGAAGACCCATGTTTTTGAATTTTTCTGAGGAAATATAAAGTCCATATTTTGTTAAAATAGTCATTAATTCAGTAAGCATAGTTTCTAAAAGTTGAATAGAAGGGTGATTAAGGAGAATATCATCAATACAATGAACGAGAACAGCAGGGAATTCCTTAGGTATTGGACTAATCACTTTATGTAGATAAAATTGGCATATAGTAGGACTGCTTTTCATTTCCAGTGGTAGGACTTTCCACTGATACCTCTGCATGGGTACAGAGTGATTGTTGACAGGGATTGTGAAAGCAAAATGCTCCCTATCCTCAGGATGTAAAGGAATAGAAAAGAAACAGTCTTTTATATCAATTATTATAATATCATGTTCTGCAGGCACAGCTGCAGGAGATGGAAGGCCAGGCTGTAGCAATCCTGTCTTTTTCATAGTCGCATTAACTTTTCTTAAGTCTTGTAAAAATCTCCATTTTCCATGAGTTTTCTTTTGTTTTACAAATATAGGTGTGTTTCAGGGACTGTTAGAGGGTTCTAAGTGCCCTTTATCTAATTGTTCCTGTATAAGACCCTGTAAATGAGGTGATTTATTACTAGAAATAGGCCATGATAGGGAATGGTAAGACTGGAGTGAGGAAATAATTCCTCCTACCCCCAGGAGGGGGGCCCCTTTTTTTCTGGGCCAATGTGATGTCCAGTCCTCATGTCTAATAATTGATTGATCAGCCCCTGTATATAACAGACCTCTTATAGGAATTCTCTGTACTATTAGGGTCATTGTAGGTTTAAGTTGAGATGTTAAAGGGTGAGTCCATAATGCCCTGGGGGGGGGAGTTACTCCCATTGAGGCTATTGACCTTCTTGGTTGTGTGGCTGAGGGCTGCCCCATCTCTCGTTTAAAGTTTTGTTATTTTTATTGAAGTTAGAACAGCAATCTCTAGCCCAATGGAAACCTTTTTGACATTTAGGGCATTTTTTATTTGGTTTAGGTCTCGATCCTGAAGGTGGGGAATCAGGTATAGGTTTGCAATCTATGAGAGGGCATTGTCTTGCAAAGTGACCCATTTTTCCACATTTAAAGCATGGATCTTTCATTTGGGCAGCAAAAGCTTCTGCCAATGCAGTTGCTATCATGCTAACCTGTGCTGAAACTATGCCTGTGTCCTGAGCAGCTGTTACCCAGGAAGACAAATCTTGATTTTTTACTGGAGCAATTGCTGCTTTACATTCTTGAGTTGAGCCATCATAAACAAGTTGTCTATGCATTCTAAGGTTAGGGTTGTCAGCTACTGCACGGCCAGCTGGGATGTGAACCGGAAAGAACTGAGGGGATGGATATGGCAAGGGAGCCAGAGGTTCTCTAGAGAAACTGTCTCCTGTGAGCAGATTTTGAAACATGGGAAGGAGAGATTCAGGGTCAGAAGCAGATGGTGAAGTATAAGAAACATATGCCATGGGGAATGCTGGGGGATAAGGGGACATGGGGAGAGATCCTAAAGTGGGGGCCACCTCCACCTCTCTAATAGAATTAAAGGTGAGTAGTTGCATTCCCAGAGGCTGTGCCACAGCAGGAGGGAGCACTGGCAGCTTCACAGCACCCAGAGGAGGTGCCAGCCACTCATTAGCAGCCTGAGAAGGTTCCTGCTGTTGGGTTGTTGTGGAGGGAGGACTGGCAGGGGGAGGGAGCAGAGGTGGAGGTGGCTGGGTGCAGAGGGAGGGGGTTCCTCTTCTATTTGGAGACACTGTCAAAGAGCAGACCAGAGAGGGAAATAGAAGACAGGAACAGTCCTGCCCTGCTTTTGATAATTCTGTACATTATCACCTACTCTTTTCCAAGATTCTAAGTCAATAGTTCCCATAGCAGGAAACCAAGGATTACATTCTATAGTTATATCTAAAAAGGCCTTAATCTGAGTTTCTGAACATTTAATTCCTCTAGACTTAGCATGCATTTAAGAATAAATTAGAAGTGAGACCGGTCTGGAGAGAGAGAATTACCCATACTTACAAGTGCCCCTTACTTAGGAACCAGCGTGACAAGGGGATCCGATCAGCTGAAGGGGGGAGAATTGCTTTGTCTGCAGCAAAGCAGAGTTCCGAGAATGTCCCTGTTCAGGAGCCAGTTGTGAGGACTCAGGTTTGC
>NW_008331861.1:438566-446415 GCF_000622305.1 Nannospalax galili | reverse complement strand
TTTAGAATTCAGATGGTTTTTATACATCCCAGTGAACTAGCAGTCATGTGGGATATGGCAGTTACATACAAAGCCTTAGGGTACAAAGAAACAGGACATTAAGTCTGTTAGTTGGTGCCAGAAGGACTCTTAAATTTTTACTCAAGGTTATCAATGCCCATCTAGTAATTTATTGGCCACAATGTTTTCTTTCTTAGAGACAAAAGCATGGTAAACTTTTAGCTTTTAGCTCAGGAGTAAACCTTTGACCTGGCCTAATCTCTTAGCCAGGGATAGCTGAGTTATTTGTTCAGGACAAGGAGATGAGCTAAGGGTTCTTGACCAAGACGTTTCCCACAGAGCAGGGAGCCTGGACCTTTATGACCGGGCCGCTTCCTCCTCCCAGCCTGGCAGTGTTCTGCAAGCCAGGGATTATCGAGTCACTGTTTTCAGTGCCCCTCCCTTTAGCAGAGAATGCAGCCTGGGCCTATAAGTTTTAGGCTCACCTCACCCTAGGGCCTGGCATCCTGGTTTCCTACACACTATAATTATTGCCTCCTCTCTAGTTTGAAAAATGTACTGCAGAGTGACAGATTCTAAATTTTTTTATCTTTTTTTCAGAGCTGAGGACCAAACCTAGGGCCTTGTGCATGCTCGGCAAGCACTTTACCACTGGACTAAATCCCAAACCCCTAGAATCTAAATCTTTAAATGACAAAAGGAACATTTAAGGGGAATGCTAAAGATTCAACCCATAAGAGAGTTAAGACTCTCCCTAACTTATACATCACCATTAAAACTTGGTAGACTGCCCTAATACATAAAGGCCAATATTTAGCTCAGGGGTTTTATGGATGGTAGGTTCTGCATAGGCAGGATCAATACAAAAAGTTTATTAAGGCTGGAGCATATTAGAGAGTAAAATCTGTAAGAGAAAATAAAACTGAATAGACTCCACATTCTTTATGGCTACTAATAAAAAGGGATGAAATACAGGAGTCAGGAAAGTAGCTAAATTGTCAGACATTTTCTTTCTTCATAGTGGCTCACAAGGGGAGAATGATAAGGGAAACTCCACAGGATGCTCTGTAAGGCAAAGAAAACTGGGAGGTTTTCCATTGTATGCTGTCTTTGAGAATGGCAACACAACACCACTAACCTACATCCATTTTACCCAAACCTCTAAGAAAAATTATGTAACGATTTTCTGCACTCAAGCCTGGGCTAAAATTAAATTGGAAGATTTAAAAGGTAGCCTCTAATGGGAAATACAAATCAATATATTATATTGTCCTACAATTGTATGTCTTTTTAGGAGAAAAGGTAATTGCAAAGTTTTCTAGGCTGTCTGCCTCCATTTACAAATACAAGCTAACTGACTATGCATATGCTTTCAGAATCTGGTCACCTCAAATATAGGTAGGAAGGATCTCAGTTTGACACTGATAAAGTCAGATAGTTCTAGCAGTTTGATCCTGTTTGATCATGGGTGCTTACTGTCACACAAACCCATAGCCTCAAAAAGTTTGAAGAAATCGGAGTTTGACCTTTGAAATCAAGTACTTTTTCTCTTGTCAGTCTTCATTCCCAGTGTAAGATCCAGTAGTTGATAAGACTCATCAGGACAAATTGATATAGATTATAAGGACAGATGCTTTGGAGTCAGCCAGTTGTCTGTAGACTCAACAGGAAGTATCCTGTGCAATATAAACCACTGAGTTTTGCTCTACAGAGAAACAAATGCCTTTTGTGCATGCATTATATTGATAAATTCTCATGTACTCTTTTTAGTTCACTGATCAGGTGGCTCTGGATGGGGCTCAGACCTCCCATTTCAGCCTATTTATATCAATGTCTCCTCTAAAGTTCTTTTCCTGAGTAAGGAAGGTCCCTTGACTCTGTGACAGGGAGCACTGCAAAAAAGCCTGAGGGTGTAGGCAATGTGACCTTGAAATAAGTTAATAAGTAAAACAAGGTCAACAGCAGTTACTATTATTTATCTCATGATATAAATATGCCTATAGTAAAAGCAGATACTGAGACACTCTATTTTCTCACAGCAACCAGAAAAGCAATGAGTACAAACTAAAAGAATTGTATAGTGAGCATTAGATTTATTTAATAAGTGAACCAATAAAATAGATCAAAGAAAGAAATTAAATACACTTTGTAGTCCATGAAGAGAATAGAGAAGAATCTCAGCCTAAAGACAATCTTCATTCAGTAAATCCTTAATCAGTTTTAACAGGGTTTCCTTAGCTGATTTCTGCTGGATGCTGTACCAATTTGATGATGTTTTGGTACGAATCTCCTGTTTCTCTCTGCTTGCTACTTACACTCATTCAAAACCCAAAACACAGTTTAGGTAGATCACTCTCTGTAATGCATAAAAGACAAAGACTATTAACTGTCTGTGTTTTAGATAAGGTTTATCTGGGAATCTACAAAGTCTCACATTTTAACAGTATATACAGAGGTAATTTGGATTTATTGTATTATCCTTTGTATAGGAAAAGTAAGCAGTGTCATTGGCCTGACACCCAAGTATCCAGCCACTCCTCCCAGCCAGTTGTATGCAAAAGACTGAAGGAATGCAATTCTCCAAACAAAATAGAAATAAGCTGAGTCAGTCTCAAATTCATCATTTACTTGAAACCGGCACTCTTGAGACCTTCATCCTCTTGTTGAAGTCTTGCTCTCCAGCACATCAGCATGTCCACATTTTTGAGAGTTCCCTTAGCCAGATTTTTAGAATTTCTCTTTGTCTTGTTCCTTGTTAGATAGTATGCTTTCCTGGGTTTTGTATCTTTGTCATGAAAGAGCATATCATCTAACACTTCTGAGAAGGATGAGTAGGTGTTGCTACTTTAAAGTATTTACTAACCTAAAAGCAGTTTTACTACTTTTACTCTAGGAATTTTGACAAATTTCTATCTTTTTACTTTTTAAAATATTTTAATTTTATGCATATGAGTGTATTGCCTGCATACATGTAATTACACTCATGTCATGCAATGCCCATGGAGGTCAGATGAGGGTGTCTGATTCCCTGGAAGTGGAATTACAGACAGTTGTTAGCTGCTCTGTGTGAATGCTGGGAATTGAAGCTCGGTTCTATGTAAGAACAGCCAGTGCTCTTAACCACAGAAACGTTTGACTAATTGACAAAACAGTAAGGCATTTTTAGACCTAAATCTGAGGGAGACTAGAAATAAGAAAGCAAAGTGGAGCAATTTTTCCCTAAAAATGTTTACTCATTCTGATAGAACAAATATCAGGTGGTTACCTATACTTGAAAGGTAAGAGAGGGCCAGAAGTAACTTCCATGTCTACTCTCAGTGGGTTTGAAGTTCCGTAGAAGTTGAGGAAAATGAGGAACACCACCCCTGAGAAGTTGACATCATAACCAATTCCTTCATCAGTTTGTGATTCTAACTTGTGCCCTCTACCATCATGGCCCAGAGATTCTCAACACTTTTTAAAGTAGTCCTAAGTTAATGGTCTCACTAGGAACCTATCCATACAGAAAATTTTCAACAGCTTAAAACCCAACATAAATAGACTTTTTAATGGGAAAAATAGAACTTATAGGAAGGAATATATATATATATATAATTGACACAATTGACCACCTTCAGAACAGAGATACCTTCAGAACAGAGATAGCTAGAAAGTTAATTAGCGAAAGGACGTATATGTGAAAATGTTCATACTATGCCATAGAAAGAGAAAAAGATGAAAAAGGTAGCAAATTCAAATGTAGAAAAGCATTATTTCATTATCTTCTTATCTCTAGGGCTGTTAAGAAATAAGGTGCCAGAGCTTAGAGAGATGGCTCTTCGGTTAAGAACACTGGCTGCTCTTGCAGAGGACTTGGGTTCAGTTCCCAGCAACCACATGGCAGCTAGAAACCATCTGTAACTCCAATTCCAGGCAATGTAATGCCCTCTTCTGATCTTTCTGGGAATTGCATGCAGAGGTGCATTGTATACAGGTTAAACACTCATGGTGGTCAAATAAAATAAATAAATAATTTTTTTTTAATTTGTATTTAGAATTTTTGTGTATTTCATGCAAAACATCTCACTTGACTCCCTAGCTGAAATGGTGCTTACAGAACAGAAGGGGGCTGTTCCTCAGGAAAGGTGGCTTGGGTCTGGAGAGATGGATCAACCATTAAGGACAGTGAATGTTCTTGCAGAAGACCCAAGTTCGAATCCCAACACCTACATTGCAGCTAAAAACTGTCCATAACTCCAGTTCCAGGGGAATCTGACAGCCTCTTCTGCCCTCTGTGGCCATTGCAAGATAAGGGTGCACTTACCTACATGCAGACAATACACACATACACATAAAAATAATAAATAAAATATGGAAAAAGAAAGGTGGTTCATACATGGCCTTAGGTGAGGCTTGTTGTTTTTATGCCAATAATTCAGGTGTAATAGGGTTTTGCCAGGCCTCTGGTTAATACTCCACCTAGCCTTTATGATGGCCCATGCATACTAAATTCTCTAACCAGAAATATCAAGAGGCATCTAAGTGCCATCAAAATTATAGTTCTAAAGATCCAATATGAGCCCCTAAATCAGAATGATTCAACAGTATGACTCATGTCCCAGAGCCAGTGGAGAACGTAGTAACTCCAGCTCCTCCATTTTATGTAAAACATCTTGGTGAGCCATTCCAGGCCCTACTCTGGCCTGGGGACAGAAGTTCCAGGAATTGCTGAGGAGCACACCCATATAATCTTGTTTTTAAAGTAGCAAATAGCCCCTTAAACTTAATTGCTCAAGATTATGAAATCTCTAGTCCATTGAAAGACCCACCTTTCCTGTTTCACTGGTCTAGCATCTGTACTTAGGACAACCCTTGAAGGCAGCTTCACCTTAAATAATGCTAAATAGATGGATAGAATACCTAGTGCATTAATGAGAACAGAGTTTTCCTGCCTCATATCCTCCCTCCTAGTGCAGAACTTCTGGACCAGCCACAGTAATTTAGTATATAAGGTTTTCTGATGAATTCAGAAAAGCATTATTTCTCCTTTTCTTCTCCATATCCCTTTTCTAAAGATGCATTTTTAAGGCTTTGGGCTCCCCCTAGCATCTTGTATTTCTTTACTTTTTTCTAAAGTTTCCATCCCCCACCATGTGGCTGCCATACAGCCATGTTTCTAACCTCCCTACAAGCTTCCTGGTTTCTTTCCTTCTCCCCTCCATTCTCCTCCTCAAGGCAGCTGCCAAGATTACCATCTTTCCTGCCCTTAAGATTTTTCTTTAAAATTTTAATAAAATTGTAAAAATTCCCATCCTCTCCCAGACAGGGCAGCATTCTGAAAATTGGCTCAGATAGTGTTGTCCTGGCCAGTTAAATGGATTTGGCTGATTCACAACTTTTTGAGTCTGAGTGGTCTTCTCCCAGTGATCATGAACTCCATAAAAGTGTTAGTTGGAGAAGTATTTGTGGAAAAAGGGATAAATGTCCAGCCTTAACTGAGGCTTTGAGGCCTCTTTAAGTTTGCTGTTTTCCAGGGTAAGCTACAATGGAGCTAATGTTTCTGTTGGCATGATCTCTCCTGTCCTTTCAGCTGTCTGCATTTTTGTAAACCACAGCAAAAGTTAACCCTGTCTTCTCTCCAGCCTAAAGGGATTAAGAATATTTCCTTAGACACCGCTGTTTGACTACATTACTGTTACCAGAGACCCAAAAGGTAGCTCTCTGTTGCTGTAATGTTTACTACAGTGAGCAAATTTATTTTGGGCAATAATAAATTTAAAAATTACAAAACAATATTTTTTGGTCTTTTTGAGACAGGGTCTCCCTGTAGCCCCAGCTGTCCTGGAACTCACTTTGTAGACCAGGCTGGCCTTGAAGTCACAGAGATCCGCCTGCCTTTGCCTCCTGAGTGCTGGGATTAAAGGTGTACACCACCACACCCAGCCCACAAAATAAAATTTTTAAAATTTAGAAAAATTTAAAAAGAACATTTCAATAAATATTAATCATCTTTATACTCTTTTCCTCACTAGCAGGCTTCCATAGCCCCCCCACTAGCATTCATACATTCTTTCTTTTGGGTTAAGGCCTATTGTGTCAAGTCACTGTCTCTAGATGTTCATTAGTGCAAGTTCATATACTGAGGTCTAGTCAGCTTCTCTAGACTGCCTCACTTTAGGAAGATTTCCTCTTCCTCACCTAGCATTAAGGAGTCTCCAATATCTTTTCAGTCTTGATTGCGATATGCTGTCCATGTCCCCAGTTCTGTGCTGGATTTTGCCTACGTGAGTTTGCCTGGGACTTGGGTATACTGATACCGTTGGTGTAGATTCATATGAACAGGGTCCCAGACTGTAGGACTCTAGTTCCATATGGTCATGAATCACCTCCTTGGCACACACAATCCTTCCACCCCCTCTACTGAAATGCTCCCTGAGCTCTAGGTCGGTGAAGTCCTATTCAAGGACTAGCATTCTGCATACTGTTTTTTTTGGTCTCTTTTTTTAACTTTAAAAACAGTTATTGAGACTTTATACATCAATATAAGGTGTTTAGATCAAATCCACACCCACTCCCTCCCCTCCAATTCCTCCCATATTTCCCCATCACATTTTTCTGACAATTTTGTGTCTCTCTATGCAGCTTTTGCTACTATCATCCCCCCCCCACCCTGGATTAGGTAGCCATAAAATCTTTTAGGGATTAGATAAAAGCTCCCAAATTCTTTTGACATTTTTGGCCTTTGGAACAAAGTATGTTGCTAAGAGGCCCAAGTAAATTTTGAATTTTAGCCAAGAGACTGGTTACTTTTCTTTGGGGTCCTTTGACCCTAACTGCCTATCCAAGTCCTATTTCCTATTCTTACCACACCATCCTCTGAAGAGGTTACCCAAATTGGTGATAGGGAATTGGGATGTAGACTACTCTGGCTTCTTACCTGCTGAACAGGGACATAGGGTGAGGCAATTAGGGCACCCCTTAAATGGGTCTATCTAATAGACTCCCAAATTGCATAACTCTTATCTCTAGGGAGAAAAAAAGTCCTTGGCTGGTGAATAAGCGATGTAAAGGTGAAGTAAAGGCAAAAATAATTAGCATTACAAGTTCTAGACAGGGAACCAGAAAAAAAATTAGAACGGGGCAAATTTCAGATGTTCATATCAGAGTCCACTGGAATTTCTTGATGAGAGCTTCCAAAAATATCCCTCTATTGGGTTCCTCCTCATTTTTCTTTTGCCTGCCAAGGCTGGAGTCTAGAATGAGGGACACAAGATTTGCTTTCAGAAACTTTGATAGCTGTTGGAGTGGCTTGAATCAGTGTCAGTTGCCTCTCCAAAGCTAGATGGGGAAGAAAGCAAATTTAGTCATCATTTTAGAACAATAGTCTCCCTTAGCTACAGGTGGGCACTACACTATTGCAGACCAAGATTTGAAGTCTTACATGTGAGCAGCATTTTCTGCTTAGAAACAAAATCATCAGTGAGAAATCATTGTCTAAATAACATTTGATATGACTCAAGCCTAATGTCTTGGAAATGTAATCCCTTGAACTCTTAAATAAATACACTGATCACTTTAATCTTTGGTTATACTTTGCCTTTGAGTGTTTAAGACCATATCGTTGACCCAAATAAGCCAATTTATTTTTACTCTTAAGTTCACTTAAAGATCTGTTCCTCAGGGTTCACTTGGGCTTGGGAGGAGCCTCTGGCTCCTTTCTTTTACCAGTTCCATCTATGTGATGATAAGTCAAATGTCCTGCTTGACCATGGCTGGCTTCACTTGGAACCATGGAGGAAATGTTTTTTTCTCTATTGAACCTCTTCTTTGTAGATTGGACACTGGTTCAAGTCCATCACTTGGGGTCTCC
>NW_008331861.1:410659-438312 GCF_000622305.1 Nannospalax galili | reverse complement strand
TAAGCCTTGACTAGACATATATTTTGTTCCTTAAACTAGTTGACTAAACTACAATCTTAGAAATTTTAAGATTATGCATATTTTATTTTATCTCATTCATTATATAGCATTATAAACCTACATAGACCTTCATAACTTGCTTAAGCTTTCTCATTTTTTTTCTATTTTGGAAAATATCCCCATTTCCATATGTTTTTAACATCTTTTACATTATTTTCTTTTTTAATAATTATGAGACATAATAACATTAACAAATAATCACTGTTTTGGCCATTTTTAACCTTTTGTGTTCCTGGCCCTCTGTTGCAGGAGGGAGCTTCATTTATGATAATTGAGATATTCCTTAGTGCCCTCTTTACCCATGTTTTGTGTTCTGTGAGTCTTTGGTGTAGGGGTTGCATTGTAGATGTGTCACTTAGGCCTAGGCAAATCATAGACAAGGTCTGTTTGTGACCAGTTTTGGTACTTGGTAATAGTCTCCATCTGGTGCAAAAGAAGCTTCTTTGATGAGTGATGATATTAATATTTGCAAATACAAGGATACATATTATTCACAGAGTAAGAAATTACATAAATCTAGGATATGACTTTCTTGGGGTTTTCACTAAGATCTATGACCTCTCTGCTCATGTGTATTTGGTTATGTTTACAGTACCACTCTTGAGTTTCCTCCCATTGACTGGGTTTTCATTCCAATTAAGTAGCGGTTGATTGCCCCCAAGATAAAAGTGCCACTATTGCACCAATGTTGTATGCAGTGTTGGTCATTGATGTGGTTATTTTCCTTGAAGATGGTGTTGGACCATCAATTGATATATTTTCCCTTGGCACCTTCAAAGTGCTCTCCAAAGCTATGAGAGCTAGCCTTCAGGGGAAGTGGCTTCCAAATCAGTTCCAGCTCCACTGCTCCAAATCCTGTAACTCAAGCATGTTCTGTCTTCAGCATTAAGGTTTTACCTTCAAAATCTGTGAGGCAATCAAGGGCTGTGGCAATAGCTTGAGTAATTTTGGGAGTCTTTTGGACCACCCTGGCCAATAACTCAAAGGAATTTTACTCCTATCTGGCACTGTTTCTTTATATGAAGCATTTAGTTATGCACATGGACTCATGCAGAGATATTGTATGTGTAACTTGTCATTAGGTTGTTGGAATATGATTGCCCTGATTTGTAAAACTTGCTAGTTCTCTCTCTCTCTCTCTCTCTCTCTCTCTCTCTCTCTCTCTCTCTCTCATAACCCTTTTGCCATGGCTTCCCCATTTAAAGCGTCCCCATTTTCCCCATTTCTTCCTTGATAATACCAGTTTCCTATAGTCCCACCTCTCTTGAGCTCCTTATTAGCCTTTATCTGCAGTTTCTTGCATAACTCACCCACCTCTCATTTAAATGCCCCCATTTTTATTCATTTCTCCCTTAGTAACACCTGTTTCCTACTGATCTTCTCTCTCAAATTCTTTCATTTCCTTTACATCCCTGGTTCCTTTCTGTTTTCCTGGTTCCTTCGGTTATATTATAATACATAATCACAAATAAGGATTTGGTGCTAGGATCCACATGTAAGGGACAACATACATCTTTTGTTGTTCTGAGTCTATGTTACTTCACTTAGTATAACAGTTTCTAGTTCCACTCATTTAACTCCTAATTTCATGATGTCATCTTTCTTTGCTGCTGAGTAGAACTCCTTGTATAAATGGACAATATTTTCATTATCCACTCATCAGTTGAGGGACACTTAGGTTGTTTCCATCTCAGCTACTGTGCAAAGCGCAGCAACAAACATGGTCGTACAAGTGTCTCTAAAATAGGTTGAGTCCTTTGGGTATAAGCCAAGGAGTGGTATAGCTGGTTCATTTTTAGTTTTTTAACTATTCTACACACTGTTTTCCATAGAGGTTGCACTACTTTGAAAAACCACCAGCAGTGAATGAGCATTCCCCTTATTCCACATCCTGCCAGCATTTGGTATCATTTGTTCATTTGATTCTAGCCAATCAGATTGGGATAAGGTGAAACCTTAGGGAAGTTTTAATTTGCATTTCCTTAATTACTAACAATGTTAAAAACACTTTTTTGGATGTTTCTTAGCCATCTTTATTTCTTCCTTTGAGAACTCTCTGTTTATATCTTTAGCCCATCTTTTATTTGGGTCTTTTGGTTTCTTGCTTCTTTGTTTTTTTTAAGTTCTTTATATATTCTGGAGGTTAAACCTCACTCAGATATGTCACTGATGATTTTCTCCAACTCTGTGACTTTTCTCTTCTCTTTTTTGATTGTTCCTTTTGCTGTACGGAATTTTTTTAGTTTAATGAGGTCCCACTTGTTGATTGCTGACCTTAATTCCTGAGCAACTTCTGTCTGATCTATAAAATCCTTTCCTACACTTGTATCTTGTAGGTTACTGCCAATATTTTCTTCTAATAGTTTCAGGGTTTTCTGTTTCACATTGAGATCTTTGATCCATTTGGAGTTGACATTTGTGCAAGGTGAAAGGTAAGGATCTAGTTTCATTCTTCTACAGTTGGAGATCCAGTTTTGCCAGCACCATTTGTTGAAGATGCTGGCTTTCCCTCATTGTGTGTTCTTGATACCTTTGTCAGATATCAGGTGGCTGAAATTGCCTGTATTCAAGTTTGGGTCTTCAATGATGTTCCATTGATCTATGTGTTTATTTTTGTGCCAGTACCATGCTGCTTTTATTACTATAGCTCTGTAGTATACTTTGAGATCTGGTATAGTAATTCCATCAGTGTTGCTCTTTGTTCTCAGGGTTGCTTTGGCTATCCAGAGTCTTTTATGCTTCTGTATGAATTTAAGGATTTTTTTCTAATTCTGTGAAGTATGTCATGGGGATTTTGATTGGGATTGCATTGAATCTATGCCTTTTTTAGTAGGAAGGTCATTTGCACAATATTAGCTCTTACAATCCATGAGCATGAGAGGTTCTTTCATCTCTTGGTTCTTTTCATCTCAATCTCTTTAATATTTAAAATTTTTCTTTGTAGAGATCTATGGTGTCTTTGGTCTTGTTTATTCCAAGATATTTTATTTTATTTCTTAAAGCTATTGTGAATGGGAGCATTTTCCTGTGCTCCTTCTCCAGTTGCTTGTTATTGGTATATAGAAAGGCTAGTAATTTTTGTAGATTGATTTTATAACCTCCACTATACTGAAAGTGTTGATCAATTCTAAGACTATTCTGGTAGAACTTTGGGGATCTCATAGGTATAGTATCATATTTTCTGTAAAATATGATAGTTTGACCTCTTCTTTTCCAATTAGTACTCCTTTAATTTCCTTCTCTTGGATTATTGCTCTAGTAAGAGTTTCAAGCACTATCTTAACAAGGAGTAGAGATAGTGGACATCCTTGTCTGGTTCCTGATTTTAATGGGAATGCTTCCAGTTTTTCTCAATTTAAATTGATGTTGGCTGTGGGTTTGTTATATACATAGCTTTAATTATGTTGAGGTATGTTCTCCCCAGGCCAGTCCCTTTTGGAACATCTATCATGAATTCATGCTGAACTTTCACAAAAGCCTTTTCTGCATTTATTGAGATGACTATAGAGTTTTTTTCTTTGAGTCCTTTTATATGACTTGATTTAATGGAGTCCATTTAATGACTTTTATTGACTTGCATACTGCATCTCTGGCATAAAGATTACTTGATCATGGTAAATGATCTTTTTGATGTACACCTATATGTGGTTTTCAAGTTTTTTGTTCAGAATTTTTGCATCTATGTTCATTAAGGATACGGTCTATAGTTTTCTTTTTTGGTTGTGTCTTCACCTGGTTTGGGTATTAGAGTGATGATTTTTTCATAGAAGGAATCTGGGATTTCTCCCTCTGTTTCTATAGTTTTAAATAATTTAAATAGTATTGGTTGGAGGTCTTCTTTAAATGTCTCGTAGAATTCTGTTGTAAGTCTATCTGGGCCTGGGCTTTTTTTAGTTAGGAGGCTTTGTATTACTGTTTCAATTTTCTTGTATTTTATGGGTCTGTTTAAACTGTTGATCTCTTCTTGGTTTAAATCTGATGTGCCCATGATTTTAGATATCCATCAATTTCTTTTAGATTTTCAAATTTAATAGCATATAGGTTCTTAAAATATTCTCTTATTTAAAAAAAGAATGAAAATAAATCCCTTATAATATTCTGGATCTTTTGGGTATCTGTTGTGATATTTCCCCTTTCATCTTTGATTTTGTTGATTTGGATTTGCTCTTTCTTTCTTTTGTTTAACTGTGATGTGTCTCTCTATCTTGTTTAGCTTTTCAAAGAACCAGCTGTTAGATTCATTCTTTCTTTGTATTGTTTTCTTTGTTTCTATTTCTTCATTTCTGCTTTGATTTTGTTATTTCTTCTGTTCTGTTGGGTTTGGTTTTCATTTCTTCTTGCCTTTCCAGCATCTTGAGTTGCAGTGTTAAGTCATTTATTTAGGCTCTTTCTAAATTTTTAGTGTTCCCACTTAGAGCTATAAACTTCCCTCTTAGGTCTGCTTTTAAAATGTCCCAGAGGCTGTGTTGTGTTACAATGTATTTTTCATTGAACCCCAGGAATTTAAATATTTTTTTGTAATTTCTCCTTTGATCTGCTCATCATTTAGGAGTCTTTTATTTAATCTCCATGCATTCATATAGTGACTAGGGCTTTTTCCAGTGTTGATTTTGAACTTTATTGCTTTGTGGTCTGATAGAATGCACGGAGTTATTTCAAAATTTTTGTATTTGTTGAGGTTTGTTTTTTTAACTCCAGAATGTAAACAATTTTTGGAAAAGTTCCATGAGTTGCTGAGCAGAAAGTGTATTCTTTTGTGTTGGGTGGAATATTTGAAAGATGTCTGTTAGGTCCATTTGATGTTTGGTATCATTTAATTCAGACATTTCTCTGTTTATTCTTTGTCCAGTTGACCTGTCTAATGGAGTGGGGTATTGAATTCCCCCACTATTAGTGAGTTGGGGTTATTCTGTGTCTTGAAGTCCTGTAGTGTTGTTTTTATAAAGTTGGGTTCACCAGAGTTTGGTACATCTGTGTTCATGACTGTCATATCTTCTTGGTCAATTGTTCCTTTGATCAGAATGAAGTGACCATCCTTATCTCTTCTGATTAGTTTTACTTTGAAGTCTATTTTGTCAGATATTAGAATTACAACCTCTGATTTTTTTCTTAGTACCATTTGCTTGGAATATTCTTTTCCATCCTTTCACCTTAAAGTAGTGCCTGTCATTGAAAATGGGATGGGTTTCTTGCAGACAACAAAAATATGGATATTTGTCCCTTAATCCATTCACTTAGCCTGTGTCTTTTGAGTGAAGGGTTCAGTCCATTGATTAATTTAAAGTTATTATAGAAAGATGTATATTGTTTGCCATAATTTTGACTGATGTTTGCACTCTTTGTCTAATTTTCTGTTTCCTCAATTATACCTTTATTTATTTTCATTTGTTGCCCTTGAGTAATAATTGTTCCTTTCTTTATTCTTTGTACTGCTTCAAGTATCCTTTGAAGAGTTGCTTTCATGGACATGTATTCTTTCAGGCTATTCTTGTCATGGAAGAGTTTTTTTCCCCCTCAACTATAGTAGAAATTTCTTTCTGGGTAAAGTATTCTGGGCTGGCATCTATTGTCATTTAGAACTGAAAATACCTTCATCCTGGCTCTTCTGGCTTTCATAGTTTTCATTGATAAGTCAGCTATAATACTGATAGGCTTTCCTTTATATGTGACTTGTTTTTCTTTTGCTACTTTCAGTATTGTCTCTTTGGTCTCTACATTTAGTGTTTTTATTATGATATGCTGTGGAGAGTTTCTTTTCTGGTCCTATCTATTTGGTCGTCTATAAGCTTCTTGTATTTGTATGGGAATGTCTTTCCTTAATTTCAGTAAATTGTCTTCTATAATCCTATTTAAGATCTGGTCAATTCCATTAACCTAAAATTCTTCTCCTTCCTCTATGCCTATGATACATAGATTTGGTCTTTTCATAGTGTCCCATATCTCTTGCATATTCCATTCCTGTGTTTTTGAAATTTTTCATAATCTTTGCTTGAGTCATACAATTCTTCAACTTTGTCCTCCAGTGTTGATATTCAGTTTTCAATCTCATTCTTTCAAGCGGTGAGGTTTTCCCCTGTTGTTTCAATTTGGCTTTCACTTCCTTCTTCATTTCTGCCTGAGTTTTCTTCAATGTTTCTATTTCTTTTATGAATTCAATCAGAAGTTTGTCCCTATCTTCTTTTAGATCATTGATTTGTTTGTTCCTGTGTTCTTTTAATTCACTGATTTTGTTGATCACATTTATGATTGTTCTTTTACATTCTGTGTCCTGAGTTATCTCTGTGGGATTCTCCTTGTAGAACTTTTCTACAGGACTCGTGGAGTTTGATGGGGACATGGTGTTTTGGCTTTCCCTTTTATTTTTCTTCTGTTGTGATTTTGGCATGTAAATTTCTTTCACTGTTTGTGATCCTGATATGAAAATTAAGTTGAAGTTTACTTCTGTTTGTATTATTGTGCCTTGGTCCTTTTCTTATTGGTTATGTAAAGCTGTTTGGTCCAGGTTTCAGGTTCTGTTAGGATTTATTTTGGAGAGAACTGATGTCTTCAGATCAGCTACACAGGAGCTCCCACAGAGGCCCAAGTCATGCTCCAGTCAGGTACACTCAGGCTTTCTTCTAAGTTTTGGACCCCTACTGGCAGAAACTCAGAGCAAAATTTGGAAGTTACCAGGGGGTGGGGGGATGATTTGGGGACTCTCAGGCAGTCTGCTGGGTTCTTATCCCCTGTGCCAGTGGAAGGCCAGAATAGACACTCTCTGCCAATCTGCAGAGATCTCAGCCTTACCTATCAAAGGGCCAAGGTGTGCCCAGGGGCCTTGGGAAGGGCCTCATGTAATTGCAGTTAGGGTGTTGGGTACAGTGTGATTAGGGGAATCTCACCACCATCCAGAGGCAGGATCCAGGTGTTCTCAGGCAGTCCCCTGAGTTCTCAGCCCCTATGGCAGAGGAAGGCTGAGCAGGCACTCTCCAGCAATCTGCTGAGACCTCAGCCTTATCCTACCAAAAAGCTACACACTGCTTTCCATATGGGTTTCACAAGTTTTCAATACCACCAGCAGTGGATGAGCATTCCCTTTTCCACACATCCTCTCCAACATATGGCATCATTTGTTCTCTTGATCTTAGCCAGTCTGACTGGGGTAAGATGAGATCTTAAATTGGTTTTAATTTGCATTTATCTAATTACTAACAATGTTGAACACCTTTTAAGTTGTCTCTTAGCTATCTTTATTTCTTCTTTTGAGAACTCTCTGTTTAGATACTTAGCCCATCTTTTATTTGGTCACTTGTTTCCTTATTTCTTTGTTTTTTGAGTTCTTTATATATTCTGGATGTTAAACCTCTGTTAGATGTGTCACTGGTGAAAGTTTTCTCCCAGTCTGTGGATCTCCTCTTCACTTCCTTGGTTTCTTCTTTTGCTGTACAGAAGATTTTTAGTTTAATAACATCCTTAATTCCTGAGCAATTGATGGATGATTTAGAAAGTCCTTTCCTAGACCTTTAAATTGTAGGTTATTGCCAATGATTTCTTCTAACAGTTTCAGAATTTTAGGTTTTACATTGAGATCTTTGATCATTTTGGAGTTGACTTTTGTGCAATGTGAAAGATAAGGGTCTAATTTTATTCTTTTATAGGTGGAGATCCAGTTTTCCAGCACTATTTGCTGCAGTTGCTGACTTTCCTCCAGTGAGTATTCTTTGCCCCTTTCTCAAATATCAGGCAACTGAAATTTCATTTACTAATGTTTTGGTCTTTAGTTATGCTCCACTGATCTACTGATGTATTTTTGTGGCAATATTTTTATTACTTTATCTCTGTAACATACATTGAAATCTGGTTTTGTAATCCCCCCAGGATTATTCTTCTTTCTCAGGGGTCCTTTGCCTATTTGCAGTCTTTTGTGCTTCCATATGAATTTTGTTTTTGCTAACTTTCTGAAGAATGTCATGGAGATTTTGATTGGTATTGCTTCAAATCTAAAAGTGGCTTTTGATGGAATGACCATTTTGACAACACTAATTTTTCCCATCCATGATCATGGGAGGCTCTTTCACCTTCTGGAGTTTTCCTCAATCTCTTATTTAAAGATGCAAAGTTTTCATTGTAGATGTATTTAATGGCTTTGGTCAGGTTTATTCTATTTGTTTTTTTTTTTTTTTTTTGCGTCTAATCTGAATGGGAGGGTTTCCATGTACTCTTTCTCGAATTGCTTATTGCTGTTATATAGAAAGGCTACTGACTTTTGTAGATTAATTTTATAACTTGCTGCTTCACTGAAAGTGTTGATCATTTCTAAGAATTTTCTGGTGGAATTTTTGGCATTTCTTTGGTACAATAACATATCATCTGCAAAAAGAGGATAATTGACCTTTTGTGATTAGAAATCCTTTAATTAGTATTCCTTTAATTTAAGTTCTTTTGTCTTAATGCTCTAGCAAGAGTTTCAAGCACTATATTGAAAAAGAATGGAGATAGTGGACTGCCTTGCCTGTTTCCTGATTTTAATGTGAATGCTTCCAGGTTTCACTATTTAGAAAAATGTTGGCTGTGGGTTTGTTGTATGTAGCTTTAATTGTGTTGGGGTATGTTCCCTCCAGTCCATTATCTAGGACTTTTAAGATGATGAATTTTGAATTTTTTCAAATGCCTTCTCTGCATCTATTTAGATTATCATTTTTTAACTTGAGGCCATTTCTATCATTGATGGCATTTATTGACTTGCATATATTGAACAATCTCTCATTTCTGGAATAAAGCAATCAGGTTTTGTATTGCTGTTTCAATTTTAGTATATAATATGGGTCTATTTACGCTATTGATCTCTTCGTGGTTTAGCTTTGATGATTCCCAGGATTTTAGACACACATCTATTTCTTTTACATTTTCAAATTTAATAGTGCATGGGTTTTGAAACTACTCCCTTTTAAGTTCTGGAATTTTTGTTGTTGTTGTTGTTTGTTGTGATGGTTCCCCTTTCATCTTCATCACTAATTTTGTTGATTTGAATTGCTCTTTATTTTGGTTAACTGGGATAAGGTTCTGTTATCTTGTTTAGCTTTGCAAAGAGCTAGCTCATGGATTCATTGATTATTTGTATAATTTTCTTTGTTTCTATTTCTTTAATTTCAGCTCTGATTTTATTATTTCTTCTTGTCTGCTAGGTTTAAGTTTCATTTGTTTTTGCCTTTCAAGAGTGTTGAGTTAAAATGTTAAGTTACTTGTGTTCTTTCTGGTATTTCAATGTAGGCACATAGAGCTGTAAACTTCCCTCTTAGGAATGCTTTTAAAGTGTCCCAGAGGTTTTGTTCTGTTGTAATTTCCTTTTCATTTAGTTCTAGGGGTTTAATAAACATGAATTCTTGTTCTTATTATGACTGCTTCTGGTGATGATGTTAAAATTTATTGCATTTTGGTCTGATAGAATACATGGAATTAGTTCAATTTTTTTTGTTGTTGGAATTTGTTTTGTGTCCCAGTATGTGATCAATTCTGGAGAAACTTCCATGGAGTGCTGAAGAGAAAGTATATTCTTTAGTACTTGGATGGACTATTTGGCAGATGTCTGTTAGGTCCATTTGATGAATGGCATTGTTTAATTCAGATGTCTCTCTGCTTATTCTTTGTATGGTTGACCTGTCTAATGGAGATATTGGGGTACTGAAGTCCCCTACTGTTAGTGAGTTGGGGTTATTCTGTGTCATAAAGTCCTGTAGCACTATTTTTATGAAGTTGTATGCACCAGTATTTGGTGCACATATATTCGTGATTGTAATACCTTCTTTGTCAATTGTTCCTTTGATCAGAATGAAGTGGCCCTTTTTGTACCTTCTAATTAGTTTTAGTTTGAAGTCTATTTTGTCAGATATTAGCATTCTAACTCCTGCTTGTTTCTTAGTGTCATTTGCCTGTAATATTTTTTTCCATCATTTTTCTTTAAGGTAGTGTCCTTGAAGATGAGATGGGTCTCTTGCAGATAATGAAAAAGATGGATATTGTTTCTTATTCTATTTAACTAGTCTGTGTCTGACTGGGGAGTTCATTTCATTGATATTTAAAGTTATTATTGAAAGATGTGTATTGGTTCCTCTCATTTTAATTTCTGTTTGCATTCTCTGTCTAAATGTGTATTTCCACAGTTACACCTTCATTTAGTTTGTTTCTGTTAACCCTGAGATACAGTTGTTCCTTTCGTCAGCTGTCTGTATTGCTTCAAGAATTCCATGAAGACTTGGTTTTGTGGAAATGAATTCTTTCAGACTATGTGTGTCATGGAGACTTTTCTTTCCACTTCAAATATAATAGACAATTTTTTGCTGGGTAAATATCCTGGGTTGGCATCTATGGTTATTTAAAACTGGGAATACTTTGGTCCAGGCTTTTCTGGCTTTCGTAGTTTGTGCTGAAAAGTCAGCTGTAATTCTGATAGGTTTTCCTTTATATGTTACTTATTTTTCTTTGCACCTTTCAGAATTGTATCTGGTTTGTAGTGTTTTTACTATGATATGCCACAGGGAGTTTCTTTTCTGCTCTTGTCTATTTGGTGTTCAATGTGCTACTTGTACTTGTATGGACATGTCTCCCTTTAATTCGAAGAAATTTTCTTCTACAATCCTCTTGAAGACCTGGTCCATACCATTAACCTGAAATTCTTCTCCTTCTTCTATGCCTATGATGCATAAATTTGATCTTTTCATGGTGTCCCACATTTCCTGAATAGTCCATTCCTGTGCTTTAAATTTTTTTCATGTTCTTTCTTTGACCAGTCCAATTCATCAACATTATCATAGTTTTGATATTCTGTTTTCCATTTCATTTATTCCATTGATAAAGCTTTCTCCTGTTGTTTCTAATGGCTTATTGAATATTCCACTTCCTTCTTATTTCAGTCTGAGTTTTCTTCAATATTTATAACTCTTTCATGAATTCAGTCAGAAGTTTATCCTTATCTTCTTTAAGTTCTTTGATTTGTTTATGTGTGTTCTTTTAGTTTGTGGAATTCTTTGATCATGTTTGTGATTATTCTTTTAAATTCTGTGTCCTGGGTTCTCTCTAGGGGGGTTCTCCTTGTAGAACTCCTCTATAAGAATGTTGGCATTTGGCAGGACATATTATTTGGGTTTCACATATTATTTTTTCATTGTGATTTTGGCATGTGGATTTCTTTTATTATTCCTGATTCTGATATGAGAATCAAGCCTTTCTTTGTTGAGTTTAAGTCTATTTCTGTTTCTATACTTGATGTGCCTTTGTTGTTTTCTTACTGGATATGAAGAGCTGGTTGTGCTAGGCTTTAGGGTCTCTTTTTCGATTTTATATTGGAGGGACTAGATGGCTCTAGTCCCTATTCAGGAGGTCCTGCAGAGGCCCAAGTCAGGTGAGAAATCAGATCCTCTCAGGCTTCCTCCTTATGTCTGGGCCCCTCTAGTCAGCAGGCACAGCACAATTTGCGAAGCTTTGTAGGTAGAGGCTGGATTTAGGCAATCTTAGGCACTCTGCAAAGGTCTGGGCCCCTACTGGAGGTCAGGGAAACCTAACCCTGCAACAGTGGTAGGGGTTACAGGTGGTCTGAATATAGAGGGGTAGACACAGCATGATTTCGATAGCTCACCACCACACAAAGGCCGGATTCAGACACCTTCAGGGAGTCTGGAAAGTTCTGTGCCCCTACTAAAGAGTAGAAAACCCTAGCCCTGCAGCAGTAGGAGGGGTTTCAGACAGTCTCAGTGTAGAAGCATGGGCACTGTGTGACTAGAAGAGCTTACCACATTTTAAAGTTAACAGGGTAGTTGCTAAGAGCAAACATGGGCAGTTCCCAAGGACAGACAGAGAATAATATTTGGGGTCTGGAAGATTGGAGCTGCTCAGGTTGTGGGGGAGATCAGACTTACTAGGGAAGAACAGCTGGTCTAGGGAATTCAAGACAAGTTGGAGTTGTGGAAAACCTTTTTTTTTTTTGGTCTTTTTGAGACAGGGTCTCCCTGTAGCCCCAACTGTCCTGTAAGTCACTATGTAGACCAGGCTGTCCTTGAACTCACAGAGATATGCCTGCCTCTGCCTCCGGAGTGCTGGGATTAAAGGCATGTGCCACCACACCCGGCCCAAACTTTGATATCTCAAAGAAACTAGACTGAAGAATTGAGCTAGTCTGGGTGAGGGGGATCAGGATGCACTGGTCACGTCTGAACTAAGAGAGTAGTGCAGAGATCTGGGGTGCTAGAAGCAAAAGTGATCCTCTTCCCAAGACTAGAAGGAGAACAGGATGTGGGCAATAATAAATAATTTTTAAAAATAAACAATGAAATTTTTATTCCTGATTCTCTATGATTTTTTTTCTTGAAAACTTTTATTTTTTGTTTTTGTTTTTTCTTTTTTTCTTTATGGTGTTCTAAAATTTCTTACTTTTTTGGTTTGGAAACTTGGTGGGTCTTTACATATAGAAACTATATTTATAAAATAAATCATACCAATTGTGATATTCTCTCTCCTTCTGGGTGTAACTCTTTGGTCTCCACATTTTATAATCTTCAAATATTTGATGGTCTCTGGTTGTCTGTCAATATTTAGACTTAAATACTAAAAATATTGCAGGACATGCTGAAGCTACTGGCTCTATGTTGTTGCTAAATTTGGGTGAGTACTATGCCTCACAGCAGGGCTATTGATTTATATTATTCCACTTTGAGCATCCAGATTTCTGAATCAATGTGTACATCTTTTTTTCTGTTTTTTGTTTGTTTGTTTGTTTTGTTTTTTTGAGACAGTGTTTTCCTTTATGCACACCTGGCCTGGATTAGATATGGGTGGCCTTGAATTCACAGAGATCCACATGCTTCTGCCTTCTGAGTTCTGGGATTAAAGGCATCCACCATGCCCACCTCAGTGAGTATAATCTTTACTTCATCAGATTCCCCAGAGAGAGAATTTTGCTGTCTGCTTCTTGGGAAGACTAGCTAGTTCCAACCACCAGGCTGAGTGGTCCCAAGCTGCTGCATCTTCAAAGATGATTTAACTTCATTCTGCCTTTTTCTGGTGTTTTCTTACTGCTTTCCACCAGGCTTGGTTCACTAGAACAGAGTGTTGCTCAGGTTCATCTTCCCATTAGAAAAAGATTGCTCTTCTATCAGGATGAGGGAAGAGCTGCTTGGAATAGGAGGGCATCTAAACTGCACCTTCTACAGGCACTGTCCAGTTTTCCTGCTTTCAGTATACTTTCTATGACTGCTGAGCTTTCCTGGAGCTCTGAAGTGCACACCTACTCTCTTCTGAGCTCCCACCAACCACCTCCATCTCATGTTACTGCTTACTTTGTTAGGTCAGCTATTGCTCATTCATTTTCTCACCAGCCTACAAACGCCAGTCAAATAATGACAATTATTCTCTTTCTTTCATGCGTATGCTTTTCAAAATAGCATTAAGTTAATGTTTGGGGGAATTTATAAGGAGAGAAGGTCCACAGATTTGTTAACAATCTACCATATTAAGCCTTGAATTATTAGACATATTTCCCCTTTCACATGTTAACTTCTTCTGTTTCAGTTTAGGAATGCATATTATAAACAAAATGAAATATTATTATATATTTCATATTTTATGAAGACATAAAGTTTCTTTGCTCTTATATATTTATTTTGCAAGCATTTTAGGTGCCTGCCTGGGAAAGCAGTGCTCATTGAACATTTATAGATTTCACTATCTTACAGGACAATGATAACAGGTAAAGAGATTTCCCTTCCTCCTTCAAAGCAGCCTATATCATAGCCCTCATATTCATATCTACAATTGGAAAATAGTTCTTGAGGGACACACTTATACACAAGTACCTTCTAATATGCCATTTTACTAATTTGATTGAAAAAGTCCCCAAGTCTCTCCTTCTAGTTTTACCATAGAAATCTCCACTGTTACTACACTTAACACTTCATCATTTGGATGGCCTGTGACAACTTTTATTACCACACTATACACACAACCCTCAGAATGATACATATGATTATTGTACTTTCAAGATGACAATTTAGGGCACCTTTATTTAACTAATGAAATAATATTTAAATTCATTAAGATACATTTCCATTTTAGATGAGGGGAAAAGAAAATATCTTTTAGAATTTTGTATATTAGTAATTAATTTTCATTTTAAATGCTGCAAGAATAAAATGAGGAGAATCACTGAGAGAAAACAGATTAAGGTATCTCAATTTTGGATTCATAAAATTCCATATTGAAAAACGTATTAGTGAATATATGGCCATAATGTTTGGAATAGTTCCATTGGTTGAAAATTTTGAGTAATCCTCTGATGGTCAAACCCATATAACACGTAAAAATGAGTCATTTTTATAAGAATGAAATAGTACATCAGGCATCTAATAAAGTTAATGCAGGTTTGAAATAACAGAACGCTTTATATACTTTAGTAACACAGTAGCTAATATTTTCAATATTTAGAGATTTGTGTCATTTTGTCACCGAAAATGTTGCATAGGGCCACTTTCATATCCCTGTTTCTCAAGCTATAAATCACAGGATTTAGGCAGGGAGGTAACAGAGAGTAAAACACTGACATGAGCAGGTTCAGTGATGATGCAGAGTTTGATGTGGGGCCTAAGTATGCAACAAATCCAGAAAAGAAAAACAAGCTAACCACAGTCAGATGGGGCACACAAGTGGAGAAAGATTTAAGCCTTCCTTGGTCAGAAGGAATTCTTAGGATGACAGTGAAAATGTGAACATAGGAAATAACCATTAATATAAAACACAAGAAAAGAAAACAACAGCTGGTAATTAAACACATATTCTAGAATTTGTTCTCCAGGGCAAGCAAGGGTGAGAAGTGATGGAATATCACAGAAGAACTGATGTATTATGTTGGGACCACAGAAATGGACAGAGAATGTTCCTGCAGCGTGAAGGGACCCATAGACACACCCACTGAGCCATGCTGCAGCCACCATCTGCACACAGGCAGCTCTATTCATCATGGCCTCATAGTGCAGAGGGAGGCAGATGGCAGCATAACGATCATAAGACATCACCAAAAGAAGGGCAAACTCAGTGCTTGTCATAAATAGGAAACAGAAAACCTGTACAATACACCCCAGGAAAGAGATGGAGTGGATGTTTGTCACAGAGTTCATGATGGATTTGGGAACTGTGACAGAGATATAACAGATATCAATCAAGGACAAATTCTTCAGAAAGAAATACAGGGGAGATTGGAGATGCTGGTCTATGGTGGTGAGGATGATAATGAGGAGATTTCCCATTAGTGCTGCCACATAGATCAGGGAGAAGAGTGTTGCCCACAGTGTCTGCAGCACCTGGCTTTCTGGGAATCCCATGAGCAAAAATTCCATATAGTTTGTCATGTTGGTCATTGTCTCAGTCAATGTGCCTCTTGTCTGTGGAAATGCAAGGAAAATTAGTATTGCTTCACTTATTTAGATCTCCATTCCTCATTTTAAATATAATTGTTAATTTGTTTTACTCCAATCTTATTAATGCTTTTGTGATATGATACTGCACAGTGAACGACATCTTTAAAACCAAAAGAAAATTCCAGTCATGTACTGTAAGTTTTATAAAAGTCATTAAGAACAGTCTAACTTGTATTATTGAATATCATGGTTTATGTAGCGCATAGAAATAAATGATCTAATCTGTCCATAGAGGAAGGTTTATATCAACTTTGATAGAATGCTTAAAGTGGTAAGAATTTTTGCCACAATGTAGTTCAATATTAACATTGCATGGAAATCTGATTTATTTCCCAGTAATCAGCTTTCATAGATGAAACACGTATAAAGAATTTCAGATAGAATTTCAGGTATTTCTTTATTTTTCTCCACCATGTTATAGTACAGGTAACCAAGGAAAAACATGTGGGCAAAGGAAAATTTATTTTTATATGATAAATGTGGGTCAATGATAGCACTTTAGACACAACTTTCAAAGATATTCAAGTTTGCCAATGTGGCGCACTGATATTTTTACTGAAGTTATTTTTACTGAAATATTATATTTTTGAAAAAATGAATAGAATCTGTAACTTTATATCTCAAAAATAGAATATATTTAGTCCTCAAAGCAAGCCTCAGGAGATAAAGAAAATTGTAATGATATACTGTACCTTTTGAAATCCCAATGTTATAAAATTAGAAATGAATAGCAAACTGTAGAAATGATATACTACATAGAAATTGAATATTATATCCCTGAATGATCAGTGAGTTATGTAAGAAGTAGAGAAGAAAAAATTCAAATTTTCAATTCAAATGAAAATGAAAATATATTTACCAGAAAATTTAGGAAACAATAAAGCCATTTCTAAGAGGGAATTTACAGTTATTTGTACTTAGATTAAAATTTCAGTGAAATCACCTAAATAACCCAAGGCCACCCCTTAAGTTCTTGTAAAAGCAAGATGCCTATCTCAAATCAGTAGATAGACAGAAATAAATCAAAACAGGATAATTTAATGAAATTGAGAGTAAAAGGATGTTACAAAGACACAAACACAAATTTGGTTCTCTAAAAAATAATTGTTTGACAAATACCAAAGTAATGAATGACAGAGAGAAAAGCCCCAAATCAATACTACTGGAGATGTAAAAAGTGAATTATAAAGAGAAAAATGAAGTAGAAATGATCATTAGAGAAGACTTTGGAAAGATATATTAGACAAAAGTGCAAAATCCACAGGAAGTAGATAAATTCTACACATATGAAATACCAAAATTAAAATTTTATAACCCATGAGATCTATAATAAAAATGGTATTGAAGTAGTAATAAAGTCTCCCAATAAAGAAATGCCCAGAAGCTGACATATTGGCAGTCACATCCATCAGACTTTTAAAGAACTAACACTGATGCTGTTTGAACTATTGCATAAAACTGGAAAGGAAGGAATGCTATCACTGTAATTCTCTGAAGGAAATATCTTAATACTAATGTCACAGAAGGACAAAATAAAAAGAAAACTGCAGATCAATTATTATGATGAAAATAGATGTAAACGGTTTTAACAAAATACTTGCCAGCTGAATTTGGCAATGCATTCAATGGATCCCACTTCATGGGGTTAAGTTGCTCTCATTCCAAAAATGTAAGAATGTATTAATTATTCCAGTCAGTAAGTGTAATATAGCAGATAAACAGGCTTGAGGAGTCTACTGGACAGACGGTTCAGCAGTTAAGAGCACTTGCTATTCCTCCAGAGTTCCATGGTTTGGGTCCCAACCCTCAGATGCTGGCTCACGGACATCCTTAACTCTAGTTCAAGGGGATCTGATATCCTCTCCTGGCCTCTGTGGGCATTAGATGTACATAGCACACTTATATTCAACTACTCACACATATATAAGTAAAATTAAAAGTATTTATTAAATAGACTTGATATTCATATTCACATAATTCATCTGAATAGATGAAGAAAAGTTCCTGTCCTTGACAAAGTTCAACATGCCTGCATGATGGAAGCCATGAAAAAGCATTAATAAAAGAACACATCTTAGTAAAGTCTGTAAATTATGGTTGCCCTCCATTATACTAAATTCAGAAACACTGAATGGATTTCTTCTAAAATCACGAATGAGACAAGGATGTACGCTGCCTCCACTCTTGTTTAATATAGCACACCTGTGAGGGCTTTTCTAGAACTGGTCAACTGAATTTGAAAGACCCACACTAAAGGGGAAGCACTATTACATGGGCTTAGGTCCTGGATTTTAAAACAAGAAAGCTAGCTAGGGCTGGAGCGGTGGCTCCGCGGTTAAGAACACTGGTTATTCTTGCAGAAGACCTGGGTTTGAATCCCTGCACCCACATAGCAGCTAACAACTGTCTGTAACTCCAGTCCCAGTGGATCTGACAGCCTCTTCTGAACCGTCCTTAACTCCACTTCCAGGGGAATTCGAAGACCTCTTCTGACCTCCACGGCATTGCATGACACAGGTGCACTCATATACATGCAGGCAATACACTCATACACATAAAACTAAAATAATAAGAAGCAAAGTATTTAAAAAAAGAAAATACTATGAACAAGCACTAATTTATAGTGAATATATACCACATATATTTATTTCTTTCAATGTTTATGTCAATTATTAATGACTATGGGCAAATTAATAAACCACAAAGAAATTATACTTTTAAAAGTTCTCAAGTCATACAAAATGCTTTTCATATTATAATTAAATTAAGAATAAATATGACTACCTTTAAAATATTTAAACATTAGAAATTAATCATTTGCTCTAAATAATTTAGAAATGATTGACACTTTCTTTTATTATTTTATGTGTATGCATTTATTCCCTACACATATGTAAGTGCAACCCTGTCATGCAGTGTCCATGAGGGTCAGAAGACAGTGTTGAATTCCCTGGAACTGGAGTAATAGATGATGTGGGTGCTGGGACTCTAGTCCAGGTCCTCTGCAAGAGCAGTCACTTCTTTTAACCACTGAGCCATCTCTCCAGTCCAATGACTGACACTTTCAAAGACAATTATGGACAATTTGAACCAAATTATAATGGAAATAAACAAGAATTTGTTTGAATTTATTTAACTAGTAGCATTATAATGTTATTTTTCCAGATGTTAATATTACAAAAGAAGAAATGACAAAACTCAATTATGCAAACACAACTGTAAACATGTATTATAAAAATAATAAATTAACCAGGCTTGGTGGCACACCACTTTAATTCCAGCACTTGGGAGGCAGAAGCAGGCAGATCTCTGTGTGATTGAGGTCAGCCTGGTCTACATAGCAAGTTCTCAAAAAGAAAGAAGGAAGAAAGAAAGAAGGAATAAATTAAATCATAAAAGTTTATAGGGAAAGTATGAAGAACCAGTGCTGGTTCTTATAAATGAGAATAGCAATAGAAACAAGGGTTATATACACTATCTAGAGTGCTAAATGAAAAGAAAAATACAGATTAACAATGGATTTTTTATTTAAAAATATTTGTAATCTTTTATTTATCATTTTTATTTTATTTATGAGTGTATTGCCTGCATCTATGTAAGGGCACCCATGTCCTGTAATGCCTTCGAAGATCATAAGATGGCTTCAGATTCCTTGGAACTGGAGTTATAGATAGTCACTATGTGGGTGCTGGGGATGGAAGCCAGATCCTCTGCAAGAGCAGAGAGTGGTCTTAACTCTGAAGTGATCTCTCCAGCCTCTATTTTTAAAATATTTTTATTGAGCTTTTGTGTATTTCACACAGTAATTCTTAATCAAATTTAGACACCGTCCCACATCCATACCCACACATAGCCCCCTCCCCACACACACACATGACCTCATGCATTCCGTCATAAGTTTTAGGTCCTATGTCCTATGCAGTGAAGGATTGGTACCCAGATGACTCTCAGCACAAGTTCATCCACTGGAATCTAGTCAGCTTATTTGGATACCTTAAGGAATAACTACTGTCCTTCATCCAGCAGCAATCAGTCCACTGTTCATATCTGTCTATCTGGGCCCTTGCCTGATTATGCAGACATGGGTCCTGTGCAGATGCCAGCATTGCAGCAAGTTCACGTGAGCAAGATTCCAGTGGCCTGAAAGCCTCTGCTCCCCTGTGTTCATATACCAACTCTGGCTCTTACAATCTCCTTCTGCTCCTCTTTTGTAATGGTCTCTGAACCATGGGTGGGTGAGGCTTATTATAGTCCTTTACAGGGACACACATTCTACAATGGGAATTTTAAATAGCCTCATTCAGGATACCATATTCAAATAAAAATAATCACATTAATGCAAATACATAATTTAGAAATAATGAACAAATGTCTATCAGATAGTAATAAAAAACAAGAAATGGAAATTCTGAATATTTATCAAATGGATAAATCTTTAAAGTGCACAGAGGCAACAATTACAGTCTGGGTCATTTAGGGAAGATATGATACCAAACAAACATGAACTCAGAAAATAAGTGAGCTCACCTCAAAAAGTTACTATTATCAAACATTCACGGAAATGTCAGATCAAACAAAATTGCAAATTGGTAGGGAGAATAGAGACACCCAAATATTTCCTACATCCTGTTGAGATTGAGATATGAGAGATTCATGGTATGTGTCATGTGAATGCTCTGCATAGAACAGTAGAAACATGGAAAATAGGTGAAGCCTGGAAATAGAGGACTTGAGCTTTGTAATAAAAACAAAGAGCCTTAACATGGAGCACTGCAGCTGTGGCAGGGGAAGGGGAAGACTCTTCTCAGTGGAGCAAAAGAAACAAACCTCAGTGATCTCCACAACCACAGAACTCTGTGCCTTCCACACATGGTGTAAGCAAGCAGAGCTGGCATTCATTTAGTGGGCAGGCCTTGAGGATGGACCCAGCCTTTCCAGTTTACTGCCAGGTGCCAAGACAGATATTCATTTAAGTGGGGTATCACTGGGTAGAAATTCATCCTTCTGTATGTGCAGAAGAAGTACATGTAGGAAATATTTTACAAAGGCAATACAGGGTCATTTCAATAAAAAAAATAAAACTGCCATAAAAACCACGGATGTCTTATTTCCTAAAAATAAAAGAATGTTGCTGATTACCTTAACCAACTACTGCTCAATTTCCCAAGCCTTCACACTTGCCTGGCAGACATGAATGAGTCCCATTCCAAGTATAGCAGAACCTTGCTGAGTCATGGATTTCAAGGATGGCACATTTGTGAAGGTAGGAATATGGCTTTTGCAATCCAAAACAGAGCCCATTGAGGTAATTTCTATCTCTTCTCCAGTGACTATATCAGGCAGGCTTTCCTCATACACACCTTGCCTGAAACAGAATTAAAATAGGGAGATGAAAAGGAATAATGTCTAGCTCCTGGTGCTGAGCAACCAGCATGAATGGAGTGGCTATTTGGCCAGACACTGACATTAAACAAAAGATCATCACAAACCTGCAAATCTGCAGGAAGTTGCAGTGCTTCTTTTCTGTATTCTTATTCATTTCAGGGAATTAGTAGTAGCAGCAGCAGTAGTAGTAGTAGTAGTAGTAGTAGTAGTAGTAGTAGTATTTGTATTTGTATTTAGGACATGATTTTATTTAACAGTCCCAAGTAATACTCTTCTTAAAAGACCTGTCTTTCTCACAGACAATAAGAGTCTGCAGTGTGGGACCTTGGAGAGGACTCCTATATTGAAATCCAAATCTACCCACCCAGGGCTCAGGGACCATTGTGGAAGAGAGGGAAGAATGATTGTAAGAGCCAGAGAGGAGAGTCAGGACCATACAGAAATAGTCCTACAGGGGCCTGGGACTCTTTTGGTACAAACCTACAGCAATGATGTCAGCATGCCCAACACCCATGCAAACTTATGCAGACAAAAACCCAGCACAAAACTGTGGAAATGAACAGCAGGTCCAAATCTTAGTGGAAAAATTATTCACAGTTAATTGTTGTGTGAGGGAGAGCTGACCTTCTTAAAGTGAGGGACACAGGAAAAGCTAACTAAATCCCAGTGGATAAACTTGCACTGAGAGACACTAACTTTACATTATAGGCCTTAACACGAATGACAGAATGTATGAACTCAGTGGGGATCGGGCTATGCGAGGGTGCCAGAGGGTAAGAAGGTATAAAAATGATGTTATGTAAGAAACACACAAAAATTCAATAAAAATGTGACAGCAACAATAGACCTGTGCTTCTAATATTTCCTCCAGAAAATTATCTGTTACAGGTATTTTGAAACCTAAGAAATAAATGCATTAAAAAATAGAGGCATGGACCATAGTTGTAGCTCATGGTAGAGAATTTGACTAACAAGTTCAAGAGAATGGTTTCAGTTCTCAGAACAGCCAAAAAGAAGTACAAATAAATAATAAATACAAAATCAAGATGATATAAATGTAATAAGTTAAGATTATTTAGTTTAAAAATAGTATAATTAATATTTTCTACCTTTAGAAATGTTTTGTGATTTCTTGACTTTTCTTTGTTATATTAAGAGTTTAGAGTTTATGATTTCCAAGAAACATCCACCTCTAAAATTGTGCTCAGCCCTGTTTCATCCCCGCAGGAATCTCTTCAGCATAATACTGCTGTCATAGCTGCAGCATCCTTTTAAGACAGGTTTTAAAATCTTTAACTGTTCACCTTCACACAATGAACAATGGAAAAAGATAGCCCTCAGTTCCCTTCATTTTTCAGTTATGTTTAGTACTCTGCATGCAGAGAAGTCATGATTTAATGTTTATTTTTAACCGTAGTTTTTCTTGATAAGGGTGTTTATTGGTCCTTCATTCTTCATTTTAAATACGATTAAATGGGGTTCTGTGGTCATACTCAAATTTTGTGTGATGATAATTGTTGAGGTTTTTGTTGTTGCTGTTCTTGATAATGACCAGCTGAAATACAGAGATTGGATTAGGCATCAAGTTTCAAAACAGGGACTTTAAATTCCGCTAATGTGGCTTCTATGTATACCTGACAAAGTTTAGGAAAATGACAGGTGTTTCAAGGCTTCCAGCACTATGAAAATATAATAATGTAGGTTCAAATTCTAATTACCCTGATTTGGTCTGAAATAACTGATGTGAGCCCTTCAAAGGAAATTTAGTTTTCCCATAAACCAGCTCTCCTACAATCTCATGAAGCCCCCAAATTCAGACTTACCTGGTATAACTCAAAAGATAATGTTTAGTTTTTTTCTCAAGAGCTCCCCTGCTATTCATGGTGTGAGGGAGGATTTTGATGAATTTTATCAGGATATCTTGTCTTTTTAATGAGGTAGGAATAATATTCACTTTGTTAAACTTCACCCCTGAGAAAACCATGGTCTAAGAGAGAAACACAATTGTCATGGGACCATGACTGAAGTTCTTTATGGAGCCCAATTCATCTAGGATATTATTGGTGTGCTGCATGGTCTGGTCCCTCTTGTGTCACCTGATGCTCATGTACTGGCTCTTTCTGGAGTGTGCCACTGGCCAGAAACTGATCAGACAGTGCAGTGAACTTGGCCTGCTATCCTATTGCAATCCAAAGGAAACACTGACATGTCTAAACTCTGATAAGCTGAAATTTGAACTCACATACATTTTGAAAACATTGCTTTTATGTATGTGCATGTATCTGTATGTCCGTGTGTATTGCCCTTGCTTAATCCTCTGCTTTGTAGTCACCAGAAGGGACTACTAATCTCTATAAGTGAGAGTGTACAGGTTTGATAGTAAAAATAAATGTACTTTATATTTGCTTTTAAATTTAGATTATTTGATATATCCCAATTTTCTTACCCTGTTGAGATACTATGCCTGCTGACAGAAAGGACAGTACAGTGATGGAGCAATCCTAGAAGTTAGCCACAAGGTTTATAGAGTGAGAAATACATTTTTATATATTTTTTGAGTATTCCTAGTGAACATTACATCTGGACTATGAAAGCCTCAACAGCTTGAAAGACAACTAGAATTTTAAATAACACTTGTGTTATTCACAAAATGTTATGTTTAAGATGAAAATACAATAAAATGCTTTGACAACATCCAAAAATTCATGAAATCTAATTAGGTTCTCAGGCAGTAAACTTGATAGAAATATTCTTTTAACTACTTTTAGACCTAATTTTGAAAGACTCCTTAGATGACCCATGGGGAAAATACTCGGGACACATATATCAGTCCATCTAAGGCAATCCTCTCTACTTCTGTTAAGATTCCACATGTTAAAAATAGATATTCATCAAACAACATTCAGAGGAGAAGCTGCTTTACTTAGATTCATTATCAAGTTAGCAATTATCTTCCCCCATAATAAACATACTAAAAAATGGTTCTTTCTTACTCTTAATTTCAAATGTCCTAGTGGTAAGATAGTCTATTTTTCCTCAACTAGGGTTAGGGCCTCCTGCCCATTTTCCCAGTTCTTTTCTGGGTTTTGTTCTGGTTTGCGTTTTCATGGTCTTATACATGTTCTCACCACTTCTGTAATTCCATACGAACAAGTTCCCAGAGGTCTGGAAAACTCTGTTTTTCTGTGATCACCCACCACCCTTGGCTCTTAAACTCTTTCTGCTCCCTCTTCCATAATGGTCCCTGAACTTTGGGTGCATGAGACCTGCTGGATGAGGGGTATTTGTTATTCTTTATGATATGCTGACCAGGCTCTAGTGGGTAAACACACTGAGGAACATCTGGAGACACAAAAACTTGACTTAACGTGTATGATAAGATACATGAATCCTGGTGGGGGGTGGGATAGAGATTGGGGAGGGGGATCAATAATGACAATGTATTGTATGAAGTGCATAAAAATCCAAATAAAATATATAATGAAAGAAAGGATTTCCATTTATCTTGGGTACTGCTGTAGCCTTCTTGATTTGAGATCCAGTATGGTAATCTCTCCAGCATTGTTCTTTGTTCTCAAGATTGTTTTAGCTCTCTTGGGTCTTTTTTGATTCTGTATGAATTTTAAGATACTTATTTTTAATTCTGTGAAGAATGTCATGGGGATTTTTATTAAGATGTTATTGAATCTATAGGTTGCTTTTGGTAGGATGATCAATTTTACAATATTAATTCTAATCCATGTTCATGGGATTCCCTTCCATCTCCTGGTGTCTTCCTCAATCTCTTTCCTCAAAATTTAAAATTTTCATTGTAGAGATATTTCATGTCTTTGGATATTTATTCCTAGATATTTTATTTTATGAGGCAATTGTGAATGGGAGGGTTTCTTGTACTCTACCTCTGATTGCTTGTTATCAGTGTATAGAAATTTAGTGATTTGTAGATTGATTTTGTAACCTACCACTTTCCTGAAAATGTTAGTCATTGCTAATCATTTTCTGGTGGAAATTTTTGTATCTCTTCTGTTTAATATCATATCATCTGCATATTGGGATAACATGACCTCTTCTTTTTCAATTAGTACCACTTTATTTTTCCTTTTATTGTCTTATTGCTCTAACTAGAGTTTCAAGTGCTGTAGTAAAAAGGAGGCAAAATAATGGAGAGTCTTGTTCCATTCTTAACTTTAATTGGAATACGTCCAGTTTTTTTTTTTCCAATTTGGCCATGGATTTATTGTATAGAGTTTTAATTATGTCAACACATGTTCTGCCAGTTCAATTCCCTCTAGGACTATTAACATAAATATGTGTTAAGACTTTGTCAAAGGCCTTTTCTGCATCTATTGAAATGGCCATGTGATTTATGTCTTTGAGTACATTCATATGATTAGTTACATTGAGCATTTGTTTGATTATATACAATGTTTTCAGATATTAGTTACATTTATTGACATATATATATATATATATATATGGAAACATGCATATATAGAATAAAAACCACTCAATTATGGTATATGATCTTTTTGAGGTGTGTATACGTGGAATTTGTATTTTGTTTAGAATTTTTGAATCTATGTTCAGCAAGACTATGGGTCTATCAGTTTCTTTGGTTGTGTCTTTACCCACTTTCGGTATTAGAGTGATGCCGGATTCACAGGAGGAGTTTGGGAGTTTTCTCATATCTATGTTTTTGAATAATTTAAGTAATAGTGGTTGTAAATCTTCTTTAAATGTCTGGTAGAATTCTTCTGTGAATCCATTGGGCCTGGGAATTTTTTTAGTTAGGAGGTTTTCCATTACTGTTTCGATATCCTTGTTTGTTATGAGTCTTTTTAAGCTGTTTACATCTTCTTGGTTTAGCTTTGGTGGTTCCCATGAATATAGATATTCATCTATTTCATTATATTTTCAAATTTAATAAACTAAAGGTTTCTAAAGTATTTTCTTATAATAATCTGGATCTTTTAGTGTCTGTTGTGATTTTTCTACTTTCATCTCTGATTTCTTGATTTGAATTTCTATCTTTTTCTTTTGGTTAACCCGAAATGAACTAAGGGTATATCTATCTTATTTATCTTTTCAAGGAAAAAGCTTAGATTCATTCTTCCTTTTATGGTTTAATTTGTTTCTATTTCATTAATTTCTGCTCTGATATTTGTTATTTCTTCTTGCCTTGTGGATTTGGTTTTCATTTGTTATGATCTCTCAAGATTCTTGAGTTGCAATGTGAAGTCATTTATTTGTGCTCTTTTTGATTTATTTTTATAGGCATTTGGAGCTATAAACGTCTATGCTACAACTGCTTTTAAAATGTCCCAAAGGATATCTTGCTTTGTATTATCCTTTCATTTAATTCTAGAAATGCTTTTATTTCTTAATTTTTCATTCATCATTCAGGAATGTGTTGTTTAATCTCCATGTATTTACTAGAGCTTCCTTTGCTGTTGATGAATTGTGACAGATACAATTGTCTCTGCACTTGACCAGTTAGGGAACTTTGTAACAGTCTTCATCCTTTGCAAATATAATCATTTGATGAGTGGTGAGAGGTACACTTCTTTGCAAATGTAAGGATAATTGTTTAGAATCCAATACGAAATTATGTTAGTCTAAGGAGGTGACAAAAATACATTTTTATGGCATATGTGACCTCTCCAGCCATATGCATTTTGTTATGTTTACAGTGCCACACATGAGTTCCCTCCCATTGAGCATGCCTCACTTACTTCCATTTAGACTGCTGTTGATTACCCCCAATATAAAAATGCCACTACTACACTAATACATAGTATGCTGGCTCACACATTGTTGTGTTTATTAGGTTTTACAGCTGTGTAGGACCACTGATTTTTTTCCCTTGTCAGCTTGCATAGTGTACTCTGATAATATGAAATCTAGTCTTTAGGGAGTAGGCTTCCAGATCAGTTCCAACTCAATTGCACCAAGTCAAAGTGTGGCCAGTCTTTAGCAATAGGGTCTTACCTTCAAGTTCTGGGAAGCAAACAAAGACTATGGAAATAGCTTGTATTGTTTTGGGTCTTGTACTATCCTGACCTATAACTCAAAGAGAAGTTTCTCCTACCTGTTGTTGTCTTTTGTTATATAGCATTCAGCTACACATATGCACTTATATATTTTTTGCATATGTACATTTCAGAAGACTTTTGAACTAAAATATTTCTTTCTGTTATTTCTTCTCTACTTAATTTATCTCTCTGCTCTCTCCCCCTGTACCCTCCCTCTCAACTTAAAGTTTTTAATTTTCCCCATGTCTGCCTTACTAGCATCTGTGTCTATTATCGTCCTCTTGATCTTCTTCTTCCTCTTTACCACATGATTCCATTCCGTTTTCCAATCCTGTGGTTGCATCAGGATGTGAAGATAGATAGATAGAAGATGATAGAATAGATGATAGATGATAGATAGATGATGATAGATAGATAGATAGATAGATAGATGATAGATAGATGATAGAGGATAGAAAGATAGATGATAGATGATAGATAGATTAGATAGATAATAAGATTAGATAGATATAGAGAGATAGATAGATAGATGATAGATAGATAGATAGATAGATAGATGATAGATAGATAGATAGATAGATAGATAATGCATGAAAGATAGGGAGATGATGATAGAAGATAGATAATAGATAGATGATAGATAGATGATAGATAAATGATAGATGATAGATAGATGATAGATAGATAGATAGATGGATGATAGATAGATAGATGATAGATAGATGATAAATAGATA